>NC_056732.1:1159258741-1159346241 GCF_019279795.1 Protopterus annectens | reverse complement strand
ACAGGTGACAGGTTCCTGTCCACTTCTGCTCCTGGGGGCAAATGCCATCCCCTGTGGCGGTTCCACCCGAAGGTCGTGCATGACCAACGGATGAGGAGGTCGCAGGCTGGGCCCCAGATGTGCTGGTGCCCAGTGCCATGGCCAGCTGAGGTGGGACAGGTGGATCCACTGGTACTGGCCTTCCCATACAAGCTATGTTGTCACATGTTTAAGGCAGATATGGGTTAGTAATAGTCAACAGCATTCACAATTAGTTATAACAGCATGCATAGGTATTCCCATTACCCAGGGCGCCAGATAAAAATAGTTGCAGAGCAGGCGGAACACATGCATATATGGGTAAACAGTGGCCATTACAACAACATGCAGGTTTCATTGATGGCAAAAGGCCACCAATATGGGAGTATTTTAACATGGCACATGCATAGAAACAGATGTGAATATTTATAAACCAATAGGACATATATCCCAACAAAGGTTAGGAGTGTAGACATACCAAATGAGTTGTGTAAATTGGTTATTTTTGCACATATGGTAGGGGTGAGAGAAAGAGAGTTCAATTAACAGCTAATAAATCCTTGTAGTTTTCACAACATTCATGGTCACTGCAGTGGTCTGTCCCTTACATGTATTATTACACTACCCAACGGCGTTATATTGTACAATGGTATGTTTGTAGATTAGTATGTGTGGGACCTGTGTCTTACATACAGTCTTGACAAGATGCATGCATTAATGCAACATGTTTTGAGACTGCTCTCATACACTTTGGGTGAGATGCTGGGATGACAGGTATGTTTGCATGCACATTCTCTGACTATGTACAAGTCTGACTATCAGTTATATGTCATTAACAGCTGCCTACATTTATTGGATCATCACACTAATTTGTCAGGGGAACAGGGCAATAGGCAGGTGATGTGGGCCATTTATCGGGACATACTGGGAGATTGGAACAGCTGAGGGGTATGAATATGCATACCACTCTTTATTTGAGCATTCTAGAAAGACCTGTACAGTTGTTAAGTGTAAATATGCACACAGCTTTCTCTCTGAACATTCTAACAAACTGTGTGCAGTTGTGTGGAATGATTATGCATACAACTTACTAGCGCTCCTGGGAACCAAAACCCTGCTTTGTGTGACAAAAGCATTACAGTTAAGATAACTGTACACTAAGCTATCAGGCAATTGTTGTTAGGCTTTGCAATGTATTTTGTCTAATATGCCTGACCTGTTTGCACTTCCAACATTGTTATATAGCACTTCATACCCATTTTATCTGCATATCACAGTGTGGGTAACACAGCTTACTACAACAGTACTATTTAATAACTGTAACAGTACAACAACATATGACTGCAGAGTAAACAGAAGCAATGCAGGAATTACACCTTTATTTGCAGCATATTACACAATTCTGTATACTGGTACAACACTTTCTGAGGCTCTTATTACATGCATGCTATTTACCAACCTGCCTCGTGATGCATCCTTTGCAGCCTAGCATCATAGGCTTGCTGATTCGCAGCACACTCATCTGCAGTTGTCAGAGAAGTACAGTGATATTTAGCCATACCTATCCATAGTATACACAAGCTAGGCAATTATTAACTACATAGTGGAAGGAGTACTTACTCAGTTCTGGGGCATTCTGCATCTGCCTTGCTTCCTAGATCCACTGTTCCAGGACATCCCCCCTCCACTGCTTCAGGTCTGCATGGTGGTGCCTGACCCGCTCACCAGTCCGGGGGATACCTGTGTCACTAGTGAGGTCAAGGGCGAGACTGTCCCAGGTCTCTGTTTTGTACTGTGAGCCCTGGTACTGGCCCTGCAGTAGTCTCCTGTCATGGTGCATTACCAGGAGCCATACCATGAATTTGGACTCCTGGATGCCCCAATGCTGCTCTCTAAAGCGAGTGCCTTCTCCCACTCCAGCCATTCTGCCTGCAGGGGGATGCTACAGCCAGTAATGAACCGTATTCCCACCTCTTCAGTTTAAGTAGGGCCGGATTCCCACACTTTTCCGTAATTGGCCAGTTTCAAAAAGGCTAAGCTATGGGCACACCTGCTTACTTCAGGTTGGCACTGCTTAAAGAGGTGTACCTGTGGGCATATTGTATTGGCTTCCCTACACATTGCTTAGAATTAATTAGTTGGGTTGTGCTGCAGTTAGCATTGCTTATTGGTTATCTAGCATTATATTTGCCTTTTGTCAATGACGTCTTACTCATTACATGTTATATATGTGTCTGGTATCCATCATTCATGTGTACATACACTGTATGGGGTCCTGGGGACTTTATATCTTTATTACAGTGATACCTCAACTCTATGTTTACTGCATTACTCCAATTCACATATTTATGGTCTGTGGCAGGTTATAGTCCATTACACTGTACATATATTTAGTTCACATATTTGATTTGATTTCCCTGTTGTGAGGATTAGTTTGCTGATACCTCCTTTATATGTGTTGCTATCATGGCGTAGTGGTTTAGTACCATGACTGTGATGTACAGGGTTCAGAGTTCTAGCCTTGTAGAGTCTGGTTATTTTGTTGCTGGCCAGAACACGAGCTGTTGGGTACAGAGTGATTAAGGCACTTTAAAGCAGCTGTGAGTGGGTGTGCACGGCTTTGCGCAGAGCTAAGCAATGCTAACCTCCAGATACAGTTTCTTACACTCAGCCTCTACATTGGTTCACCAGTGTGATACTTGCATACAGGTGCCCAAACAGGCTTACACCCGCTTGCCCCTGCACTTGCAAATGTACTGCATTTGGTGTTTGCATCTGACACTCACACCCATGGGTGGGGGTGAGGACTACGATAAACCTCTGATGCCTATTACCTCACTTACATGCCTACAGTGGGGTGTTGCGACCATGTGTTCATAGGTGTTGTGTAGTGGGTTATGCAATGGTACATATGGTCATACCATACTTAGCCATTTAAACTGGACTGTGCTGCGGTGGGACCCATATCAGGAATGGCTGCCTATTAGGCGTAAGCATGCTGGTCGACTGTACGGACTCCGTGGCCTGGCCTGAGTTTGCTTCATACTATTGGTGTGTTCCTCTTACAGTCTGCACCTGTCTGGCAAATACCTGGGAAATGACACCATTAAATACAGACAAGTAATTGGGTTTAGGACCCCACATCTTTCAGCCGAGTCATGCTAATGCATACCTACTATTCTATCAGCTTTCAAAGTTGTAGTTGGAATATGTGCTTTCCATCCCTATCAGACTTCTCATACAAGTGGGGACAAATTTCAACTGCATCAGGGACAAGTCAAGAAACACTCAGGGACAATCAGGGACACTTTTAAAATATCAGTGCTATTAACTTGAAACATTGACAGAATCAGAGCATGTGAATTAATACACATTTTCTGAAGTAAAAGGAGTTTATAACACTTAATTATTTTCCTTATTCATTAAGTGTAATTCACCACCTTTCCTCCAAAAGTCACTACTATTAGGAGGAATTAAGAGGGACAGAGGTAAATTTTGAGTCAAAATCATGGACGTCCCTGAAAATCACGGACAGTTGAGATGTAAGGTCCATATTTGTTCCCCCAATGGTTTATGTCCTGTCCAGTGGATTTGATCTTAGGGGTGGAGATGTATGGGCGTAAGCTCTGCCCATTTCAGAATATTACTGACATCCCCGGGGCAGTCCTAATACAACTGCACCAGCCAACACCTGTACGCCTAGGCCCATAATTGCATACCCATAGTTCTCCCACCTGCCCCTCCTCTACAGCACCCATCCTTACTCTGGGTGCTGGTCGGGTCTGGACACACCACTACATGCTGCCCACTCTCCACTTCATGGGACCCATGTCATACATTGTCTCGACCCATGGGTCATCAGGCTTTCCCACCCTTGTATTTCAGGTATGTACACACCCCGGCCAAAACGTTTGACATATCATCTTCTTTTTGTTATATGTCAATGTTTGGGGTGTCCTGCAAGGGATGCTCCTGTCTGTGTTCCAAGATTAGATTTCATGGCTGCACTGTGTATCCCCCCCCCCCGGTTGTATCCTGCCTGTGGTCTGGTGAGCAGTGGACTAACTACATTGTTTACGGGTTTGTGTGTATGTTTCCTCTGTCCGGCTGGGGGGGGGGGGGTCATGCTACGTGTTACATGTTTCTTGCTTGGGCCCCTCACTTCCATTGGCATAGCTTGTGAACATATGTCATTCTTGTGTGCTGTTTCTTATCATAGCTGTATATCTGTGTATATCTATGCACACACACACACACACACACACACACACATATATATATATATATATATATATATATATATATCTATATATATATATATATATATATATATATGTATATATATATATATATATATATATATATATATATATATATATATATATATATATATATATATATATATATATATAAGGCAATGCATACCCCCGTGCAGATTTACTTAAACATGCTTACTGGTGCTTATTTATGCTTAAACCTGCTTACTAGTGCCTTATTCATTATGTCACTGACACTTCACTCCAGTTCACTTTTAATTGTCATTATGCAGGTTATACAGCAGACAGATGTCGAAATATGTTCATATACAGATTACCAATGGAAAATAGTATGTGCTGCAGTGGGATTCAGAATGGGAATGTCTGTTCATTAGGTTGATGCTCTAACCACTACACTATTGTTGTGCTGCTTCATTTGCATATATACCCATATACCCATTACTCCTAGTTCCCCAAATACCCACCCCAACACTACACTAACACAGCAGTCATCCATTCTCCAGTTGGATACATGGTGTATCCACACCACTACACATTGGCCACTCCCTACTCCTGTAGACCCATCCCATGGGTTGTCTCACTCCACGTATCCTCAGACATCCCAAACTTTTAGTCCACAAACATTGGTGAAATGAGTGACCAATAGGACACTATTTGCAATTTTTTGGTGATCTCACCTGGGACACACATCTTTATTTCAAGATTAGACTCTATAGTTCATTACATCATTACTCCTGTTAACATGACACTACAATAAATTAATAGGTATAAATATGTGGTAACGCACATGTTACACATGAAAGCTAATAATGTACGAGTTCGGCATTTACAATTAAGACCGGTTTAGTGATTGGCGTTACCATAGCAGGCAGATCACAGGAATGATTCCATGTGTGAGAAAGTCCTCAGATTTGATTTTTTGAGAACAGTACTGACTTCGGACATTGTATACACTTCTGCATTTTAGCAGTTTTGTCCCTTCCCTCTTATGCACATACTATTATTCTATCTACTGTCGAGGTTTGTAGGGGCACTTTCATGTTATTTATGTCTGCGAAAGGAATGAATATGTTACAGGGAATGTACTTCTACATATAGAGGTATGCATGTGTGTCTGCATATATACTTATAACAAACTCGCTAACCTCCATGAGGCAGACCAATTAGAACCAGGCCATCCAACCCTGACACGCCTGAATCCATATTTTCATACCCATAGTTCCTCCACCCCACCCGAGCTCAACATACACACAAACCATCCATTTTCTGGTTGTTATCACAGCCATGACACACCTCCACACATTGCACTCTCCCCAGCATTAGGGGCCCTACATGTATGTTGTCCCAACCCATGTATTATCAGGCTCTCCCACCATTTAGTCCTTGAACATATCTGCCCTTGCTTGTGGTCGACATCCAACCATCCTAGCAATTTTTGGGTAGTCCCACCAGAGACTACCCTGTGATTGCTTATAAAGTAGACTTAGCAGATCAGCAAAGTTACTCCCACTGGTAGCATCCTGCCTGTGGTGTAAGCAGCAGTGCTTTGCTCACCACTGCCCAGCTGGGTATGACATACACTGCCAGTACTAAATAATAATGGAGTTGCTGTTGATTCCCTTATCATTCTTTTTGTATGTTTTATTGTTACAACGTTCATTTTTCATATATATATATATATATATATATATATATATATATATATATATATATACATGCACATACATCTACATAATTATATACATTTCCTATGCTGGGCACTGCTTACACCCACGCAAGTGCACTCAGACTTGCTTACTAGTACTTATATATGTCTACTACTGTTTATTTGTGCTTACACCTGCTTACTAGTGCCTTATTCGTTATGACACTACCATTTTGATTGCATGACATTAGTTAAACATTTCATGTGGTACTCCAGTTCACATTTACATGTTATTACGTAGGTTATACAGCAAAACGACATTCCACATGGAAAATGATATGTGCTATAGTTGGCCTCGAGCTGTGCATGCCTGCCTTCTCATTAGGCGTATTCTCTAACCATTACACTATTGCTGTTAACATTAATTCCCCATGTTTTTCTCTATTTGGTTGATTTTGATGTGTAAACTACGCTAAGCATGGGGCCGCGACGCCCAAACATGCTGCGCTTCGCTTACACTTTCGATATTGAAGCAATACAAATGTAAAATTGGGACACGGGGAGTCTAATTGTGAAAGTTCTAGGGACGGGGCTCAACATTCCGCTACGTGCTTGTGTGTTTACTACTTTGATTATATTTCAGTGTTTGTGGACACTCTTGTATGCTTAGCTTACATTTCAGTATCTACTGACACTGAATTAATTGCTTACTATTAGAGGCGGGCTCTAATAGTAAGCATAGTAGGTTGGGCAACTGTGGGGGCATGTTTCCACCTCCGTAGAGCACTTGAACACATCCCCTGCACTCACACACATTTCCTGTGTACGTTGAAGGTGTGGCAGCGCGCCCTCGTAAATATTCATGTGGTGCTGCTGCACCATCTGTAATGGGGATGCTCGGCACAAGGCTAAAACCGTCCTTGCGCCGAGCTTCATGAATCCCGGGGCATATATATAAGACAATACACAGATGTATATAAATACATATATATAAATATATATGTGTATGTACATGTACATTTACACATATAGCTACATATGTGTGTCTATATATATATATATATATATATATATATATATATATATATATATATATATATATATATATATATATATATATATATATATATATATATATATATATATATATATATATATATATATATATATATATATATTATATAATAAATATATATATATATATATATAGATCCATATCCTTGTTATGTGTTAACATGACTGTTGTATATACCTTCCCAGATGTATCACATTGTATTTATCTGATATGTGTATATTTAGCTATAACAACATACGTAATTCAACAGTAATATCACTAACAAGTACTACACAATTGTAAAGGTCATTCAGTATGTGTACTGACATACTGGAAAAAACTACAGCTGTTTTCATAGCTGTGATGGCTTAGTGGTAAACTTCTGTGAATATACTGTACAGGGTCCTGGGTTCAAGACTTGCAAAGGCTGTTTATTTTGTTGCTGTGTAGAACAAAGGCTGTTGGATACATAGTGGTTAAGGCAGTTTTGAGCAGCTTTAAGTTGGTTTTCATGAGTTTGCAAAAGGGTAAGTGCTGCTAACATGCGGTTAAACAAAAAGGCACTTACATTGTGTAGGCTTCACTTACCAGTGCACAAATTTGCTTGGCTTTTATAGTGCAGCAGTGCTGAAGCCTGCTAAGCATGGCTCAGCCCTGGTAACCAGTACTCACATTCTGGTCTGATAAAATAGCAATAGCAGGGTAATGACATCTTTAAGTGTATTTAATTCCACATACATAACATGCATCTATTTGTTGTCATTACCGTAGCTAGGGGTGTCAGTCTAATGTCTGGGACACCTCGGTATATATGACTTATTCAACACTCTTTTCCATTTGAATGTGTTTCATACATGGGTAGTATCCCAGGTTATATGCAAACACACTGGCATGTAGTGTATCATTATGTTACTACTGTTGACAGTGCATACCCAAGTAAGAGTAGATTGCAGATTGTAGTCCTGGAACCAAACACCCCTGCATGCAAAGATGGACTCTGAATCTTCATTAACATGTTCTTGGTGTGTGAGCTGTGTGTCATTAAGTATTTGCTACTGGTTATTGATATGACATGTGGATATTAACTGTAGACTATTGTGTGTATAGGACATGTCATTGAGGGCTGCTGTCATGTAGTACTGGCATACCTGTCAGTGTCAGACATCTGTCTGTCAACACTGTCATCCTACTGCATAACCAGTTGGCTATCTGATGTCTGTCTGTCCTCTGTACAGATGTGCAGATGTCAGGACTCCATCTTGGCTGCATACAGGCAATCTATGCTTGAGTGACACTGACATGTCTTCCCAGCTGTGTTATGAATGCCACAGCTAGGAATCCATACCCTGTGTGCACCACATGCCATGAATACCTCAACTACGCTAACACAGTCAACAGAACGTGCTTGGGTACAGGTCTCCAAGACAGACACTGACCATGTTATGTAATACATCTTGCATACATGTCAACTGGAGCACCTCACTGGCCATCTGTAAGAGGCAACCAGATGATTGGATGTTGCATGTAACTCTCACCCTGAGGATCACCCCAGTGGTATCTGTTGATAGATGGCCTGCTGGCACATGGCAGGTGGCATGATACCACTGTAAACACATCCCCTCCACTTCCCATCTCTCCATGGACAATAGCCTGGTACATGCCTATGAACACCTGCACCGATGGACCCCAGTACTGACAAATGTGTGTGTGTGTGCATTACTGACAATAACAGTGTCTGTGTGTTTGTAGACCTGTAGTTGATAATACTATGAGGCCCTTCACACCCACTGCACCCCCACATTACTATAGTTAGATGTGGCTGCTACTGTACTGGACATTACACTCTTCACCCTAAGGGCTACCTGGGGCTTGAAGTACCAGCACAACACTGTTGTACAAATGGGTTGGTAGGCATGGGATACCCACTGAGTTCTGGCAAGTGTGTGTGTGTGTGCAAGTGTGTAGGATACAGCATTCTGAGGCCACATTCTCCTAATACAATACACCTTGCCACACAGTATTAGGGATAGTGATGTTGCTGACCATAGGATAGCCATGACAATGCATCACCCTACTATCCCTGTGGCATGTGCATTAGATGCATATCCCTATAGTAGTACTCTTGGGATAGACAAGGAGTTGTATTGCAGTCCTGGTCAATGTGTGATGGTGGGTATATCCGAGTATTATCATGGGTTTCAGTGAGTCCAATATCCACTGTGGGGTGTGGGTGCTGGGTATACTGTCTTCACACCATGGTACCCCCAGTACATGTCCCATTTTCCACTGTATGGGGACCACTGTCACCATCAACCATACAGGTAACTGATAACACTGTCCAGCCCAGTTGTGCATGTGCTGTGTCAACTTATCTGTAACAGAATGGACACACTGACAAGGTAGTTAGCAATGATAAGCCCAGGTGTCTCAGATGAGTGTATGACTGTTATGTGTTTGTCAATGTGTATATGACAGTATGTCACACTATGTATTGTCCATAAACAACCAGTACATCCCCCATTACCATACTGTACAGGGGCTGGGGATGTTATCATTTAACATGTTACCTGGAACACACCTCATCCTAAAAGCTGTGTGGTGTGTGCAATTAAGGCCACACACATCAGTACACTACATACCTAGGTAGGGGTTCTAGTCCCAGTGTTGCCAAGTAAGAGTGTGTGTGCGTATGTGAAGGAATCTACTTCTGTTTGCAAAATATACATGTCCCAGGAGGTCATCTGTCTAAGAACTGCCTGGCAAATGTTAGCATTTCACAAGTATCATCCTATGGAAATACATTCCATCACAACTAGTGGTAGATGTGTAAATGACCTCTTCCCCACTGGATAGGTGTACAGCAATACTGGGATTGATATATATATATATATATATATATATATATATATATATATATATATATATATATATAGCTAGTTGTGGTGCTTGTGGACACAGCCACCATCATTGCAGTTACTGTTGAGTGTATCCCCCTGCTTAGCTGGCTGTAATACTGTACAGTTCATGTTAACAGGTTAAGTAGTTGTCAATCACACTATCTGAGGTTCTACAGCACCTCACACCCTCCAAAGAGTAGGGCTGTGCCACCCACACCAGCACACCTATGTTTACCGAGTTGAGGATTGCACTACATTGGGGAAGGGGACATATATCCTGCCAGTACCATCGTCAATGACATTAAACTAGCAGACTGATTATTTCCCAATGTGTTGTTGTGCCTATTCTGTCTTGGTGGAATTACATAGGCTAAAATGGATTCCTTGCACAGGTACATACATCCATGTGTACAGTATTCTCTGTGTATTGTGTCAACAACAAAGCCTCTGTGTGTGTTATACACAAACATGTAGTGTGTACCACCCAGTACACTTACCATTGTCCAGTGTAGAAGGTCTGCTGACATCAGCCACCATGCACTCACCTGTATACTCCCCCAGACTTATCAGCCATATGGTACATGCAATAACTGTTATACAGACCTGTGACATGTGTTCACCTGTACCCAGGATATGGTACAGGAAAGGTGTCACCACAGTGCCATACCCCTTGTAGGATACAACAGTAGACCATCATCCTGCTGATACATGGACACCTACAACACAAACGGAATACATTATGGAGATCACAGTCACTCAGTGTTAATAACAGCTATAATGCATCATGGCTGGACAGCTACACTTCTTGACATGTAAGCATCAAACTTTACTACTGACAGCATGTTACACAGCATTACATTAGTACAGTGTAGTACAGTCACCCTGTGCATGAGAACCATATTAGCTTGTCCCAGCATCAATGTTATGAATGATGGGGATGTGGCACAGGTATCATCATATGCACAGGGTGTGTTGGTTTGCCAGAGACCTAGGACCTAGGTTAAGCCATACATTTGACACCGTGTGTGTGTGTGTGTGTGTGTGTGTGTGTGTGTGTGTGTGTGTGTGTAAGGGCTTTTAATTATTATTTGGGCTGCTGTGATGTGGTGTGTGTAGGTATGGGGTTGCCCTAGCTGTGTTGGTAATATGTGTGTGTATGCATGCACACAGTTCTGCTATGTGGCTGCCCTATACAGGTGTTTGTTGGACAGTTGCAGACTATACCTGGCAGGGTGTGCAGTTCACCATCTCCGGCTACGGACATGAGAACTGTGCCTGCCAGGTGTTCTTCGGGCACCACCAGCTACAAGCCACAATATGGTACTCTCCCCTGATGATGACATATGTCCTCTGGAACTCTTGTGACCAGCAGGGCCACGTGCACGTGGCCTGCTGTGGTGTGGTGTGGACAGCACCCCCCCCTACAGTACTGGGGCTGGTACTGCCACATCGGGAGTAGCTCTGAGTTCTAGCATGTCCACGTCAACCTCCAGCTGTTGATGTTGCTGGTCTATGTCCACATGGTCATCACACTACACTCAACATATGATCGAGCACAGACATTCCACAGTTGAAGATTCCCACCATCTCACCCAATGATCTATCCATGACCTCTGCAAAATAAAGGTATGCACCTGCTAGATCACAGATGTTGTCAATAACAGCTGAATGAATAGCCCTCTGCAGCCTCAGACCCTGTCTGGTGTACCATTCCATACATGCATGCACCTCCATGATGGCCTGAAACATGCGTCTGGTGGCACCAGATGTGACACCTCTTCCAAGGGCATGATGACCAGTAGCCCCTCCTACAAGCACCCCTGTACCTCTGCTTATATGGTAACCCGATGGACATCCAACTATGGCCACTGTGTCTAGATACTCATGCCATAGATACCACATTGTCCTGTCCCATGCCACCAACTGCCAACTGTCCCTCAGCTATGGCCACTGGTGATGGGGTATGTATAGGCAATGTGACTGTACGTAGGGATGTTGTGGATAAAAGTAGGATGTCAAAACGATGATACAGCTTCAGCCCTTAACAACTCCGCCTGTGCCTCAACACACCTATCATCATTACAGTGTCTGTATGGACACCAACATTAGATTGCCTGCAGGAGGGACCCTGACCCACCTCGCCACCTGTGGGGGGAAAACAAGAAATGCACTTTAAGACCTGTATGTCATTGCTTAACAGCACACACACACACACACACACACACACACACACACCCTGACATTCCACCATACTACTTACCTGTCCCAGGGTTTACAGAATGCCCCTAGTTTTTTCTCTTATTTTCCGCATCCTACATCAGTCTTGAATAATTACAGTCAATAATACCAATCACTAATGTATCATTCTTCTAATTGCTTAGAAAATTATCACAAAGCATGACCTGTTACTCCATTAACTCTTTAACTTGATTGGAGTCATTTTTTCAAAGACTCCCTGATGTCATCAAGTGTTCTCCCTGGTTTTGTTCAGAATTCTTGAGCATGGCCCCCATATGTTATGGGCTATTACAGTCAGTCAATAATGTCACGCACTGGAGTTTCATACTTAACTATTGTTCAGTAGATGCAATATCTGTTGCTCTATTAACTTTTTATGTGGACTTCAGTAATATTTGGAAACACTCTCTGGTGTTGTCTACTAATTCCCCAATGCATCTTTAGTGCTGCATACTTGGGTAGTCTTTCACCTTTCTGCTGATTGCAATTAAAAAATGTATTCCTGGTGTCTAGTTTTCCCTCCCAATGCATCTTTTATGCTGGAGACTTTATTATTCTATCAGTTTTCCTGTGATTACATTTCAGAAAAGTATTCCTGGTGTCTAATGTGTCTATCCATTTGCATCTACTGCACAATTTCTAAGGGAAGTTGAGAGGTATGAATAACTCCACACTCAGACGTGCATACATGGACACACACACACACAAACACACACACACATACACACACACACACACACACACACACACACACACACACACACACACACACACACACACACAAGCATTCTAGATATATCAACCCCCCCTCCAACCAGATAGTACTTACAGACAAATTCACCCCCCCACACACACACACACACACACACACTTACAGGTGAGGCTGCACAAAGATATTACACACAGACCTCTCATTACCCATCTGTCAACATGCATGACATATGGCACTCAACTGCATGCAGTACAGCTTTAGTCAATCCCTGTTACCAACATTATACATCTACAAAATAAACCAAAAGTTAATTTCTTTTCCTTAAGGACTCTTCTTCTCAAAATACAAAACAGCAAACAGATAGAAAGTCGTGTCCAAGTTAGGCCAATATAAAATAATTTAATAGCACACATTAGTGCTTTCGGGTAGATACCTTTCCTCAGACAACACACACAAATTCTAAAACACCTTATATACATTATAAAAACTTATTAAACAATTAAACAATTAACATTTACACTTAATCCGCCTTTTTTCAAGGCTGGTTTTAAAGGAACACAGTTATTAAGTCCTGGTGCAATATCAGCAACTAAATTTAAAATCCATTTAAGCTCTGCATATTCATTTGTATTAACAATATCACCCCCCTTCTACCTCCATATACTATCTGCATTACCAAAAATGAAAAACTATGATCCGGAAAACATTTAATGTGTTCGTATAAGGCATTTTTCTCATCCTTTAATCTAATGATAACATATGATTTAAAATTGTTTTTAAATTTACAATTCATTTTCCCCACATAGAAACTTGGACACTATTTACATTGTGCAAGATAAATCACATTTACAGTATGACAGTCTGTATAGAATTCAAAACTGTATTTTCTAATTGTAATTGGATGTATAAAGTGACCTGCACTAGTCAGAACAGTGCACGCCTTGCAGTGTCTACAGGGAAATGTCCCTAGCTTTAAATGCTTTTTGCTACCCTTCTGCAAATTTTTGGTAATGCATATAGTATATGGAGGTATAAGGGGGGGGGTGATATTATTAATACAGCTGAATATGCAGAGCTTAAATGGATTTTAAATTTAGCTGCTGATACTGCACCAGGACTTAATAACTGTGTTCCTTTAAAACCAGCCTTGAAAAAAAAGGCGGGTTAAATGTAAATGTCAATTGTTTAATTGTTTAATAAGTTTTTATAATGTATATAGGGTGTTTTAGAATTTGTGTATGTTGTCTGAGGAAGGGTATCTACCTGAAAGTGCTAACATGTACTATTAAATTATTTTATATTGGCCTAGCTTGGACTCGACTTTCTATCTGTTTGCTGTTTAACATTATACATCTCTGTGATGTGTGGGTTGTGTTTGCAGGTGATGCCCCTTCCCCTGGAACACACTGCACCCATGTACACAGTTTTGCTGTGCACCTGTTCGGCACCCTGGCATGTACTGTGCACCATACCTCACAGGTGTACGCACAATTGTTAAATGTGTATATGTGTGTCAGTTATGTTTTCTCTGCTGCTCACAGCCCCTGTGTGTTTGCCCGACACATACCTGTGATGATATGTGGACAGATGTAATTTGCGAATGCCTGATGTCTGATTTACAGATCTCATCATCAGCGGTGCATGTATAGCCAATAAAATACAATTACACTGACAACCTTCAAACTGTACCATGGCTATGGGGAGTGTACACACCCTTATTGATATGGCACCCTCTCCCCTGTTATGCCATGGGGCCACATTACTGCATATGTTAACATTACATGAACCTGATATGTGAGATATGACTTGTGCAATCAAATGCAGTATCAAACAAATGTGTTAGTTGTGCTGATGCTGACTTAGATGCATACAATTTGTGGGTGCATATGTGTACACACCCTTATCATGATGGTTTGTTGTACCAACTGTTATGTGTACTACAGTAGTCACTTTTCCTGGAAGGGGTATACTAGCATGGGCCATCTGCATTTGCCAGTATTTGGTCATTCTGCCCTACAAATGTCCCCTAACTCTGCATGATTGCAAGGTCAACTCATGTGCACAGCCCTTGGAGGTTACACAGTGCCATCACTATTGCTGTGGAGTCAGGGTTATGTCTGCCACAATTCATGACCTTGACTGTGTGTGTAGATACAGCCATTCTTAGTGAGCTTTGGATCCCTGCTTCAGTGCATTGTTGTGTTTCAGGATGACATCTACACCCCATCCTCAGCCTTTTTGCAGGTGCATGACCACTATGGCCTACACATGTGTCATTTTGCAGTGTCCCAAACTCTGAACACCATGTGTACCGGCCTAGTCCCTGCTAATGAATGGCAAACATACAGGTGTACACTGGTACCAGTAAGGTACAGATGGGGATGTTGGGCCTGAGGTGGGGTGATGTGTTGCTTGTGTAGAACATGTATCTTAATTGATACTGTCTATAGGTTTCCAACTTGGTCTTGGTACACCAGTACACACTGCAATACATTCCTTTGGGGGACTTTTGATGTTATGCATATGCTACCTGTAGAGAGCCCTAACTGATGTTTTCTGTGGAACAACTGTCCCATCTGATTACCCTAACCCATGGGCCACACTTATGCAGAATCCAGGCGATTGCTGACATAGGTACTGCACAGCCAGTACTTGCTAGACATTCCTGCAACTCCCTCAGTGTTGTGACATGTTACTAGGCAGCCTGCATGACCAGTTTGCAAGATGTGTCATCATCTGTCTTGGATGGCAATCTGTTTATTTTCTACATTAATCCTGTCCCATATATCCTTGCCACATACAGGACTGTCTGCACTGTTTGCCATGGTATATGCAATGGTGAGGTAAGACTACATGTCCAACTCCTGGGTGCTACCTGTTGAGTATGGGATCCATTCCATGGCTTGTAATATGTGTGCAAGCCATGGCTGCCTCTGTTGCAGGTAAGTGGGCACATTTGATGGCCAAAGGTCTTGGACAGCAGACCATTTCGTGGTGTGACATTGAGGACCTGTACATGCTGGAAGGTTCATACTCATGAAGAGTGCATGCTGTCAGTACCTCAAAAGCTGCTTCTACAATATGTTATTTGGAGTGTATGCACACATATGCTACCAGTGTTTGTGACGGTATGTATTCCCCATATTTGCTGTCCATTTCACATTCCATATTACACATTCATTGCTCAGGTTAGGACCACATTACAGGTTGTAAGGGTTGTGGAATGCAGTATTGTGATATGCCGTTGTGTAGATCTGTAACAGTTGCCATTGTAATAGTGGTATATACACTGCTGTAGCACTGTATAAGGGTGATGTTTCAGACATGTCCATACTGTAAGCCATTTGTCCCACCATTATGTTCATCTCTGTGCCCACATCTTGCAATGACAGGTTGTTAGTTATATTGCAGGACTCTTACTTACCCTTCAGATACGCCACCATGGTGACCACTGTGATGCAGTGCAGTTAACAGTGACAATAAGTGAACATGTACAGCATGCATTATGGGTAGGTGTGTTAAATGTGTGCATGGAATATACCATGGTCATAACATGGCCGGTGTATTGGCAAACATGAACAAACACCTTACTCACCAGCTACAGGCTGCTGCCCCAGAGGTTTACCAGGGGGACCTGCATAGATGTGTGAGAGATGTGATGTCAGTAGCAACACTTGTGGCATTGGTACATGGTGGGAGTAGCATTAGAGTACATCAACAGTACAAACACACACTACTACAGATTAAGCACATCTGTTTATTACTAGAACACAGCAACAGACTATATATATATATATATATATATATATATATATATATATTTTTTTTTTTTTTTAATCTCACATATGCATGATTAAGCTCTACAGATACAGATGGATATGCAACAGTGGTCTACTAATGTACCCTATGGCCTTATCTGCATGCTCCTCATCCATTGTGTGGGTAGCACCCACCTCCACAATGCTCTCCACTGGATCTTGTGTTTGCAGGTGGGCAGGTGTCCTGAGGCTGGTGAGGAGCTCCTCAGCATGTGTCGGCGGGGCTGGATGGCATGACCCCCCTGTAGCAAGCTGGTCCCTCCTAACTACAGCAGCATGCTGAGGGGCATAGTGAAGTAGATCAGTGCACTGATGTCGGACCTGCTCATAACTGCATTTATGCAGGCCGACATTGTTTACCCTGTGGACAAGATCATTCCACAGGGAAGTCTTATCCTGCAGATCATGGGCTGTACGTCCAAACAGGGTGTGGTAGTACTGCACCAGGTATGTAATGATGACGTCATTCTCTTGGGGTGTGTAGATTGGTAGTCTCCCGAGACATGGTGCCTGAAAGACAACAAAGAATAAAACAGGTCTGAGGACCTCATACTGCAAGGATATAATAGTTGTTAATACACATCTCTGTCTCCCCCCACCATATCTGCAACAACAATATGATCACACAACTCAACAGGTATGTTTACAGCAGACTTACTGTTGGGACATATATCGTATTGTACAACAATTTGTGCAATGTGTTTGTAATCATGTTCCATGTTGAAACACTATCACTGGTAGTCTGTTATGAACTATGTCACCTGCATGTCATTGTAAGGGCCACTATGGTTCCATATATGCATGTATTCTGATTGCTATGCGACTGCTGCAAATCTGGTGTTTTGTGTTAATAGGGATATCTATGCATGCTGTGAGACATAATCCTGGAATGTGTGGACTATTACCACCCACATATGTTCTATAACTGTGACAGAATAGCATGTTTGGGAAGACAGTTGCCAGCAGAACCACCTCCCCCACCTCATCTGGCCATGTTACCAGGCCATAACACATCTGGTACCCACCCTGGGGCCTCATCATCTACTGGTCCTGCACTACCTTCAGGTGGAACCACCTCAGGGGATGGTGTTCGCCCCCCCAGGAGCACACACAGACAGGAGCCTCTCACCGGAAGTCAGGTCCAGGGTCTGGTGCATAGGGAGCTCCACAGAGATTTGGGGGATGTGCTACACCTCCTTGAGGCCCTCAGTACACAATCAAAGGGTCCGCAAGCTACTCCTGCTCAGCCCCCAGCCCAGGCACCTTCAGGGCCATGAAGATGCAGTTGTGATTGCCCATGAGTGGGCATATATGTTTCACATACCTGTTGTAGGATTGTCATCTCTTCTGAATACAGTTTTGTGTGTCCCCTTAGTTATGTTGGGATGTTTGTAGGTTCAGTTGGTGAAAACCTTTTTTTTTTTTTTTTTTACTGGTTGTTTTTTTTTTTTTTTCTTTCTCTCTCTCTCTCTGTCTCTCCCCACTACAGGGATTGAGCTGCTTTGAATAAATTGCAGCATGGATTTTGTAGGTGATGCACATGATCAGGTGATCGCCTCTGCACCAATTGGTGTTCACCACTTGCTACCTGTATGTAGCCAGCTGTGTAGTACTTCCAATTACCATGTCATGGCAACCCACTACTATAAATTACTAAATCATGTGGGTGTTGTCCCTTTATCTTTCCTGTATGGAGGACATCCTTCCTGTGTGTGCACAGCAGTGTTACAGACAGCAGGTAGCAATGCCTCTTACAACAGGACCTGCAGACACAGGCCAACTACATATTAGTATAAGGTTCCAGACCTACAGACAGTGTGAGTAGTGTTGTTACATGCATTGTATATCACTCGTTTTACAGGGTTTATGTGTACATACTGGTTTAGCATGGAATGCAGTCTGTCTGCATAGCTCTCAACTGTGGGCCTATCCACATGATGGCCAGAGGTTTAGCTGTTATGTTTTGTCTGTTCACCATACAGATCTTGTCTCACATATATCATTGGCATTCTGTCTGTTGGGTGCTATCAGTATATGGCTACATCCATTTGTGTTTCTGACTTCATATTCCTGAATAAGGGTATGTTGTAACCAATCCTATATCACCAGCAACTTTCTCAGTGTATAACAACAATATTGCAAGTATGGCCCTGTATTCCAGCCTCTGTCCTGCACCTATGTACCAGGCTTTGTCCATATGTCATGCAGTAAGAGGTTGTTAAGTAGTGGCCTATCATTATGTTATGCTGGCATTCCTGCCATCATTCCAGTGATGTTGTGGATTCCCACAAATATTGTGGGGTAGGGTCCATATATACGTGGCCTCCAGCTGGACAAAACATGTGTGTCCTTGTACTGTCCAGAGGTCAGTGTATGTAACACTGTTATATGCCCTTGTAAGTCATTCTATGAGAGAGGGGTATGCACCATATATATCCTAGGCTGTTACAACATGTGAGGGATATCAGTAGTAAGACACCTTAAGGTATATCGCTGTACATTTTCATACATTTCACCTTTAGAACATTGGTGGGATAGTGCTTACTGTCTTACAAACAGTTCTGTTTGTCAGTGCTATAGTGATGTTTTAAGTTAAGCATTGTTACGTAACAGATACATCTTCATTGTATCAACTTAATTCTTTTCCCCCTAGTGGTTGAGTACAGAGTGTAATTGGAGGCTGCTAAACTACATCTGAATTACTTACTGTTGATTCATTCTTATCTTCTGGGCCAGTGTTTCTTTACTGTTGTACTGCTTGAAGGCCTTGGCCTGGACAGCAACATATGTTATGCTTTCAGATTACTGTGTAAAATGTTTTGCTTGAGAGTTGCATTACTCAATTAGTATGTATTTGAAACACCAAACAGCTATATGACATGGCATATACAACAGTAACAGCACACAAATAAACATTTCTTATGTATGCAAACCTGTGTGTGGTGTCATAACCTTTGACTTCTCTGTAGGTATATGTTTCATGCAATAATTGTCTTTTGTATGAGAGAATCAAACGCTGTCCATTTTAAAAGGTGGAAACTGTAGGAATACTGGCTTTTCAATATGCTGTCCACCCCCTAAATATATATCATCCTCTACAAATCCATACATAGTACTATATGTATATGTGTGTGTATGTATGTATATGTATATATATATGTATATATATATATATATATATATATATATATATATATATATATATATATATATATATATATATATATATATATATATATATATATATATATATGGTTTCACTTCAGAAACCTGAATGATCACAAGCCTGAATTGCATAAGCCGGAAGTCCAAAAGCCTGAAATTTCATAAGCCTTGTTTTTGTCTTTCAGCTTTTCCCAGTTAGGGGTTGACACAGTGGAACTCAGGTCCGCTAATGATTGGCAGTAGATTTTTACGTGCCTAGTTGCCAGCTCTGACACACAACCTTCAACAAAGGTACACCCATTCACGCATGTCTCCACACAGAAGATGCTTTCGCTGAGAATCGAACAGGACAACGTCTTACTGTGAGGCAACAACGCTATCGCAGCACCACCACTGCAGTGCAAATTTCATAAGCCTGAAAACTCAAAAACCTAAATCCCATAAGACTGAAAATAGATAGGATACATATACTGACTGAAGACAACACAAAACAGATTATATTCCACCAAATATAAGCAGGGGGGCAAGCCTCCCTGCACCCCCTGCTGCATAAATATATATATATATCAACTCCAAGATTGCACTTCACTACACTAAAGTGCAATTTCAGAATTGATATATTTAATTAGCGGGGGGTGTGGGAGGTGGAGGGGGGATTGCCCCCTGCCCATACTTGCTGAAAACTGCTATCCTTTGTCTTGTATGTGTTTTTGTGTGTCATTTTTTGTGTTCTGTATATTTTCAGTCTTATGGGATTCAGGCTTTTGAGTTTTCAGGCTTATGAAATTTCAGGCTTTTGGTCTTCAGGCTTATGCAATTCAAGCTTGTGATCATTCAGGTTTCTGAAGTGAAACCATTTATATATATATATATATATATATATATATATATATATATATATATATATATATATATATATATATATATATATACACATATATGTATCTGCATATATGTCTGTATATGTATTATTGGAATGTTTACCGCTTCCATATTGTACATTCCCTGTGGTAGACAGACTGTTCTGCATGATATCTTATTGATCCCATCCTGACATCATACAGGTGTGATGGATTACTGTTAACTTCTAGTGACTATGTTGTGTAGGGTCCTGGGTATGAGACTCGCAAGTGTTGGTATTGTGTTGCAAGGCAGACCTGTTTGGCTGTGGAGGAGAGGATGATATCAATAATTACAAGAGGTACTTAAATTGGGCCCCCTCACCTCCGTTAACGATGCCTTTGGTCATATATGTATTTGTTGTACACACACACACATATATATATATATATATATATATATATATATATAAGTATATATATATATATATATATATATATATATATATTTATAAACACACAGAATCCCAAAACCAGAACACCGAAAGACCAGATGATCGCAAGACCAGAAGTGGGAATTTCATAATCCCGATGTTCGAAGATTTTGAGTTAGTGCTTCTGGTGTAGCGGTTCAGGTAAGTATGTGTGTGTAAGTGTGTTTGTGAGGGGCTTAAGTGTGTGCTGAGACTGTGGTGTGTGTGAGGGACTGTAATGTGTGGGTGTGAGTTTGTCTTGTGTGTGTGTTTGTGCAATCTCGGAGTTAGAATATTAAAGTAGGGGGGTGTGGGGGGTGAAGCTCCCCACATGGGGGGGTGCAGGGCTTGACCCCCTGCTTACATATAGTGTAAGTTTATTCGTTTGATTGTGGGGGGAAGCTGCGTGTCTGTGTATGTGTGTACTTTATGTGTTACAAACGTTCGCGATTTTGAATTTTGCGCTTGTAGTCCGTCGGTCTTGTAGTCTTTCGGGTATTTGGTCTTGGGTTTATGGGCATCGGTACTGTGGGTTTTCGGTAATGTGTAGTAAACACATATAAATATATATATATATATATATATATATATATATATATATATATATATATATATATATGTATATATATGTATATATATATATATATATATATATATATATATATATATATATATATATATATATATATATATAGGTTCATAGGTTCATAGGTTCATACTAGGCTATCTGCCCAAGGGCATTTATAAGCCTAGCCCATAGTTATTTGGCTTTCACCACCCCTTTAGTTTGAATAAAACTATGCCTATTATTTTGCTGTGCCTCTGTCAAGCAGTGACACTGAAGTAATTCCTGGGGTATATCTGCGATCCCCCATGCATTGGTCAAGATTCCTCTTGAACAAGGCCAGCGAGGTGCTCTGCCTCACATGTACCGGGATTTTGTTCCACAGCATAGGGAGTCTCTGGGTGATGAATCTGTCCCTCCAGCATGTTCTATTAATAAACGTGTCAAGGTTTAAGTCTCCCGCCCTTGTGGTTCTGAGGGATCTAGATTTTTGAGGTGAAGCATATTCATCAAATCAGGGTTTGACATGGCCTTATATGTCAGGCACAGGTCACCTCTGAGCAAGCGGTATGAGACTGAATAGAGCTGGAGTTCTTTCAGTCGGGCAGCATAAGACATATTTTTGAGACCCTTTATCCTTTTGGTGAGGAACTTTGGGGCCTTTCCAGCTGCTGCAGGTGTCTGGTCAGATACATTCGAGTGGGGCATTGTACTCAATCATAGGTCTAATGAGTGATGAGTACAGGGCGATGACCTCCCTTGATCTAGATGTGAATCCCTTCATGATCAGGTGGGCAATGTAGAAGGTTTTCCTAACTACTTTAGCAACATGAGTGTGAAACGAAGGCTACTGTCAACCTGGGTCCCCAGATCCCTGATGACTTCTTCTGTGCTCAGTGGATTGCCACCTATATGGTAGCTAGGGTAACCTTGTTTTTCCTGAAGGGTATGACTATGCATTTCTTGGCATTTAACTTTAGGCCATGGCTCTGGCACCAGTTATCCGTTTCTGTGAGGCCCTTCTGAAGGATATCTGTGTCAGATGTGTTTTTGACTATGGCCCAGTTTGCAGTCATCTGCAAACTTTGTCAGCCATAACCCTTCTGTGTTTGCTTGTACTTCAGAAAAGTAGATGCCGAACAAGAGTGGACCCAGGACTGAGCCCTGTGGGACACCACTTGTGACAGGCTTTGAGTCTGACATGGCTCCAGCAACTCTGACCCTGTGGGTTCTGTCACTTAGCCAGTTTGCAACCCATCTTGTGATGTATGGGTTTACATTCAAGCTGATGAGTTTTTTGATGATACCTGAGTGGGGTATTGTGTCAAAGGCCTTTGCCAGGTCAAGATAGGCTGTATGGACTGCCTTTCCCTCATCAATGGCCTTGGTGACTGTCTCGAAAAAGTCAACCAAGTTTAAAAGGCATGATCTGCCTTTGACAAAGCCAAACTGGGTTGGATCCAAAGTCTGCAAGTTCCCTATGTCTTTATTTATGAGTTCCATTATGATCCTCTCCATGGCTTTGCAGATAAGGCTTGTCAAGCTAATGGGACGGTAATTTCCAAGGTCGGTGGAGGCACCGCCCTTGTGAAGTGGGACCACAGTCGCCGTGCGCCACTCCTTGGGTACGTATCCTGAGGTGAGGCTAAGATTAAACAGCTGTCCTAACTGCGGGTTTAATTCCTCATTGAGTTCATGGAGCACACAGCCGGGACACCATCCGTCCCATGGATGCTGTGTTTTTGCTTTGGAGAGAGCAGTTCTCACCTGGGCGTTGGAGATGTTTGGGGGCTACAATCCTCTGGTATAGATATCTCTCCTTTGGGGAGGGGAGAAGTTTGCACTGAACCTGTCAGCCAGTATGTAGGCAATGTGTGTAGGTTCAGTAATCTTCACATCATTTTGAACTAATTCTGAGCATATCTGGGAGTTTCCTCCTAGGTTTCTAACATAGCTAAAGAAGGCCTTATGATTTTCTTTTGAATCCTTGGCGATTTTTCTTTCAAAATTTGCCTTGGATGATTTTATGAGAGCTCTTAGTTTTTTACTTATAATGATCAAAGGTGTCTTACCTTTCAAGGATTTTGCTCTATCTTGTAGTAGCTTCCTCCTTTTGTTGTAGAGCTTGTTTATGGCTGGGGTCCACCAGACTGGACGCTTGCCTTTGGTACAAAGAGTCTTAGTTTTGTTTGGGATTGCCTGATCCATGCAGTCCTGTAGGTGCTGGTAGAAGGCATTTGTAAGTGATTCAGCGGTTTGAGTAATGTTTACCACTGGCTCAGGGGCCTTAAAGGAGACCACACTAGTTTTAGAAGTGTGAAGTCGGCTTTGAGAAGTTTTTCACTGTGGTCTTTTTATTTCAGGTGGGCGGATGAGGACCTCCAGCGAGATTAGTTTATGATCTGATTTCACCAGTGAGGGGTATACTTCACGTGTTGAACATTGTGATCCCATGTTCGTGATGATGAGATCAAGTATGTTTTCTCCTCTTGTGGGGATGGTGACTAGTTGTTCCATGGCATTTGAGTTTATGAACTCCAGGAACCTTTGGGCTAGAGTGTTTGGGCTTGAGTAGTGTTCCCAGTCTATATTAGGGTAGATGAAGTCACCTAGTATGATGGTGTTTGGAGATACATTTATCCCCTCCATTGTTTTCAGGAAGGCCATGTGAGGTTCCTGAGTTTGAGAGGGTGGCCTGTAACATGCTACAAATTGCAGAGCAGCCTTGCCTATGGTTAATTGCACCTAGATGGTCTCCGATGCATCGTGCGTTGCCACCAACCTTGAGGTGTGGGTGTCCTTTATGAATATGGACACCCTCCTTTCTTGGTGTTGTCCGGATTTTGGGGCCGGAATGCATGATATGAGGTGAAACCTGCTAGTGCTGGGGTGCTCTCAGGAGCCTTGAACCAGGTTTCTGTCACAGCACAGACATCGATGTTCTCCATACTGAGAAGGGCCTCGAGTGCGTGCATCTTGAGATTGAGACTTCTGGCATTGAGCAGCATTACCCTTAGTTTTTACTTTTTGTGTTCTAGGGTGGTAGGGTTAGAATTTGAGCCTTGCCTAAAAGGCACTATGGGGTGGCAAGAGCCTTTGCCAATATCCGGAAGCCTAGGGGTGACAGGTGCAAGCCGTCCCTTGCAAAGCAGCGTGGCTTGTCCAGCATGTCATCCCAGGCAGACAGACATTGGATCCTTTGAATGACACCAGAATTTAAGCCAATTATTAAAGCTGATCATCTTATCACTGTATTGTGGCATCATTCTAGGTGAAGGTAGGATACTGCTCAAGGTCAGGGTCATACCTGCCTGGGCTACATAATCAGAGAGCTCCTCAATGTCTCTTTTCATGTAGTCCAAGGAGGTACGTCTCAGGTCGTTGACACCAGCGTGGACAATGACTGAGTCGTACTTGTACCTGCTGTTGAGAGACCTGAGTGCTTATGTTATGTGGCGGATTCTAGCACCCGACAGGCAGCTTACTGTGACCTTCTCCTTACTCAGTCTGGTGAGCGGGACGTCAGTGTGTCTGACTATGGAGTCACCTATGACAAGTATGTTTGGTGTTGTATTTGGCCTTAAGGGCAGTGACTGCTTTGCACACTGATTTTGTTGTTTATGTGTTGTTTGTGTGGTGTATTGAGTTTGCAGTTGCTTGGGTGTCTGCATTGGAGGCCTCTGCTGTTTAGGTAAATTTTTACTCAGAGCCTCCGAATATGTCTTAGTGTGTTTATGTGTTTGATTCAGTGGTGTGGTTGAGTTATATGAGACTGGTATTGTGGTGTGTGTAGTTGCCTTCTCCTCCTGCCTGGTCTTGCCAGTCCTGAGTTGAGAGAGCTCAGCCTCCAGTCTGGCTAAATAGCTGCATCTCTCACAAGTGTTAGTGTTACATGGGAGGAGGAGATGGATGTCCGTGTACATGAGGCAATTGTAACATTGTCTCAGAATTCCCAGATTCACCAAATGGGCAGGAGAGGACGCCAGCATCTGACCCTTCGACATGCTAGAAAGAATTATGAGTTGGTATGAGACAGAAAAGTAGCGGGCTTAGCAGGGAAGTGGGCACTCCTGGGGGGTTTTGCTAGTGAGAAATTTGTATAATATAGGAGTGCTTGACCTGCAAAGAGAATGCTTATAAGACAAGGGATATGCTTATAAGACAAGTGCTGAGCTTTTTGAGAAGAAAAAGCTATTTGGAACAAGTGCTGCACTTTTTAGTGTAGGTGTAAACTGTTTAGGTTCCTAACAGAGCAGTTCTAAGGGAAAAATTGAAGAACAGACTTTCTGGAGCCAGAAAGAGTTTAACCTTGTTTAACTGGTGCTGCCCGATGCTGCTCTAGTGGCAACTCCACGCTAAAGCACGTTAAAGCGTGCTTGATAGCAGGGGCTGGAAAGAAGCAGGAATAGACCCAAAAGGGAAAATAAAACTACAGTTTCAAGTCAGTAACCACCTCTACGAGGGGCAGGAAAGCTGCTCGATGTTAGTCACTGCCACTGATCAACAGAGAGACCCTCCTTCAGCCCAAGCAAAAATGGCCTGTTTTTGTTTTTTACAGAGATAGCAGAGGTTCACAAGTAATATCAAGTTATAACAGTGCAGTAAATGACCCCACACAAGAGTGCTAGGTCAAGGACAGAAAATATGCAAGTTTTAAGAAAAAAACGATTTAAAATTAAGTGCAAACAGGAAATTCAGCAAACAGCTTTTGGTTGTGCTCTAAATACAGCTACTAATACAGAAATCAAGTTTAACAAGCCAGAAAATGCTCAAGCTAGGCAGCTATGCAGAAAAACTTAGCAAATAAACAGAGAAAAAATACTTAAAATCTCAAAAGTGGCTCCCTTCTTCTCTCAGCTTTTTCCTCTTGAGGGTGCTTCACCAACAGCCAACAAGCCTGAAAAGACGCTCAAACCATGAGGCAACTAGGTTTTAAGAGAGGAAGATGAAGGAGTTATGGAAATGACCCCTAGTGGCCAATAAAACTACAGTTTCAAGTCAGTAACCACCTCTACGGGGGCAGGGAAGCTGCTCAATGTTAGTCACTGCCACTGATCAACACAGAGACCCTCCTTCAGCCCAAGCAAAAATGGCCTCACAGAAACATTCAAACAGTTCAGGAACAGCAAGCCTGTAACTGAACTTTTTTAACTCTCAGAAAAGTGGGAAAAAAGCAAGATTTTTTTTTTTGTTTTTGCTTTTTACAGAGATAGCAGAGGTTCACAAGTAATATCAAGTTATAACAGTGCAGTAAATGACCCCACACAAGAGTGCTAGGTCAAGGACAGAAAATATGCAAGTTTTAAGAAAAAAATGATTTAAAATTAAGTGCAAACAGGAAATTCAGCAAACAGCTTTTGGTTGTGCTCTAAATACAGCTACTATATATATATATATATATATATATATGTATGTATGTATATATGTATATATATATGTATGTATATATATACATATGTATATATATGTAAATATATATATATATATATATATGTATATATATATATATATATATGTATATATAAATATATATATATATATATATATATAGTTAAGAATGTATATATATATATATATATATATATATATATATATATATATATAGATAGAAATATATAGATATGTAGATATATATATATATATATATATATATATATATATATATATGTATATATATATATATATATATATATATATATATATATATATATATATATATATATATATATATATATATATATATATATATATATATATATATATATATATATATATATATATATATATATATATATATATATATATATATATATATATATATATATATATATATATATATATATATATATATATATATATATATATATATATATATATATATATATATATATATATATATATATATATATATATATATATATATATATATATATATATATATATATATATACTTATACATACATCTACATATATAGATACATTTCCTCTACTGTTGAATGAGTGTGCTGGATGATATGTTTGAGAAAACATCAGGTTTGCTTATATCTGACATGGCTTTGTGGTACGACACTTTGGCTATTGTGTGCATTGTCCTGGGTTCGAGACTTGCAAAGGCTTATTATATTGTTGCTAGGCTGAACAACAGCTGTTTGATACAGTGTGATTAATGCACTTTTAAGCAGTTGTAAGTGGGTTTGCGTGGGTTTGCATGACGGTAAGCAATGCTAACTTCCGGTTAGATATTCTTACACTCAGTTAGCCTTTACATTGCTTATCCTGTGTAGGCATTGCTTACCCCCATGCAAACAGGATTAAACCATTTTACTACTGCTTAAAAGTGCTTACTCCCTCTTACCCCTGCACTAATTTAGATAGAAAAGAACCATGGGTTTTGGGAAAGTAATAGATTTGGACTCTTTATACATTTATTGCACTATTTGCTGTATAGCATTGATTTATCATTCATTACACATTATAACTTTGTTTAGTATCCCCAATTCATATGCATGTATACTGTATGTGGCACTTGTGTTTATCTGTGGATTTTTCCACATTGTTACATTGACACCTCACACTGCACTTAATGCAGTTCTCCAGGTCACAAATATATGTTATTTAGTAGGTCATTCAGCAAAAAAAAATGTTCATGAATTGCTTTCACATGGAAAATGGAATTTACTACAGTGATGACTGAACCAGGAATGACTGCTCATAAAGCGAGCACTCTACCCACTATACTATTACAGTACTGCTTTTACTGATTATATCTTGCTGTTTACCTTCTTGTGCCATTTAAGCTAGAGTATGCGTAGTTAAGCAATAGTTAACCCGCTGCAGCTACAGTTAAATTTAATCGGTTTGATAAAATATCTCTAGTGTTATTTTCATCTAAGAAGGGACTGGTTTCACTTATTGCTATGGATTTCTGCGTGTATCTGCACATTTGACAGAAATCGTAGTGTGTTTGCCGTGATTGTTATCATAGCTGTCTACCAATCAAGGACAGAAATCAACAGAATCAGGGACAACTCCAGAATAAATCGGGGATGATCAGGGACACTTTTCAAATACTAGTTCTATTAATTTGAGACATTACCAGAATTAGAGAATCAAAATGTGAATTAATATACATTTCCTGACGTGAAATAACTACTCAGCTCTTCATTATTGTCATATTTATTTATTAAGTATAATGTACCACCTTTTGTTCAACAGGCAAAAGTGTTAACAGGGATTCAAAGGGACAAAGCTGAACTTTGAGTCAACATCAGGGGCGTCCCTGAAAATCAAGGACAGTTGAGAGGTCTGAGTTGTACTATGAGCGTTTTCACTCATTTTGATTGCCGAACAGCAATTCTTAAGTGCAGGGGCATGTATATTGTAAGACCTCTGCTCTCAGACACACACCCTGCACTTGTCCATGCTCTGTGTCTGTTTTTGGAGCAGAGGTAGCGCGCCTTCATAACTATGCATGGCCCGATGCCTTGCTGCTCTTAAACGGTTGTTTCCTTGCTGGAATAAGCTATTCCTGCACGGAAGTTTAATGAATCCTGGGGATTATCTCACAGACAGCCTTATAAAGACTCATCCCACAGCCTTAGAAGGCCTAGAGTGTACTGTTGATCAGTCTGCTTTCCATGGATACATAGCAAATTTAAACATAACATCTCTTAACTCCTTCATCATTTGCCTTCAATGTCAATTCAGAGAGGATACAATTGTAAGACACTTGAAATAAAAAGCTTCATTTTGTTTTTAACATAAGCATATTATAAACATTTTATTTGACTCATTTATGAAAAAAAAACTACAAGTTAATTTGCATTTTGTGAAAAATAAACATGAGACTTTATAACCTTCCATAACATTCCCCCCTATGGCACTATGGGCGTTATCCACAATTATATTTTGGGTCTTCTTAATTTGATAAAATATGCTTTGGCATTGTAATATTCGTTATGCTCAATAGTTTGTTCATTGTTAGTTGATTTTACAAACAGTATTCTGTGTGCAGGTAAAATTAAACATTTTGTAATCAAAGTCTTTAGAACAGAAAATATTAAAAAAAAAGAATAATACCAATTATTGAAATGATTCCTTGTAATATACTAGTTCCCAGGTTGCCAGATGCACTGCTCAACCATCCAAGAAGTGTTCACTGTTTAGTTATACTGTCCATGTCTTTGGCTCTTTGCTCCATGAAAATGTTTAGCTTTTCTTGTCCATCATGAGAGTCAATAATATAGAAACAACAACTTCCTATTAGGGCACATGACCCCCCACCCTTGGCAGCTAGCATTATGTTGAGTGCCAGCTGATTTTGCAATACCACAGTTCGAATTTCAGTCATTTCTCGATTAGCCATCCTGATCTGATGTGAAGTATGATTTGCTAACTCCTGAAGAATATGAGCAAGCATGGCGATTTCAAGCATTGTCCTTTGCACTCCATACCCAGGGGTAAAGACTGAAAATAATTGCTCTGCCCAGTTAATTGCTCATTTATTTCTCAGTCTGCCTTCTGGAGGGTTCTTGAAATGTGGCAACCATGGGTAGGCATGATCACTGCAAATGTAGTAACAATACTCTATCATGCCCATGCCACACCCTCAGTCATATCTTTTTAAGTATAAAGAGTTCAACACACTTTCATGTCTACTGTTATTACATCTAAAAGGTTCCCACTGGTACAGTCATTTCTGGTACAACATGCATCTCCATAATTTGTGGTTGCAAGCTTAAGAGACACAACCTTTGAAGTCATTCACATTATGGCAAGTTAGATTAATGTCACTAAATTCCTATTCAAATGTAACTTGAGATGCAGGGATTGGAATCATGGGAGTCCCTGCTTTAGAATGATGCAGTATATGCGAACACACCCAACAGTTTGTCACATTTGAGTCCACAGCACACTGCTGAAGAACCAACAGGAAACTGTTTTCTCTTGACCTGTTTATAAAAGGAAACAGCAATAAAAACAAAGTAAAAGTACCTGTTGTCATTGGATTCATCATGGACTGTCATCTGAGCTGTTTTTTTTTTTAATCTTTCACTGCGGCAGATGGCTTGACCTTCGTGCTTTGATCTCCTTTCCCTGGCAAAGATGATTCATCTCATACTTCCACATGACAAATTTTAGTACAATGCGATGAACGTATCCAAGTTGGTAGTCCTATACAGTGAACTGCAGTGTAAGCAGTGAGCAGGACCAGGAAAGGGCATTTCCACTTCGGACTCAAACAGTTCTTTCTCTGGAAAGTTTTGAAATAAACCCAATCACTGGGCCACAGTTGGTGACAAGGCCTATTAGGAGGTTGAGGAAGAGCTTCTCGTACAGTGGTACTTCTGCAAGAAATTAATAGGTTTTATGCTGTAAGAAAATATAACATCATTCGTTAGAGTTAATTCTTCATTTTACACAGGGAAAGTAATGGGAGGGCCATGAGTGTCCCCATTAATATCTCATAGGGGCTCAATCTCCTTGTATTATTTAATGTACTCCTCATACTCATTAGTGCTAAGGGAAGTGCCTCTGGCCATTTAAGGTTTGTTGCACCACAAATCTTTGAAATCTTATCTCTAAGGGTCCTACTGACCCTCTCTACTAATCCAAATGATTGTGGATGGCTGGGACATTTAAGACTCAAGTTAGTATTAAAAATTTTGAATAGCTCTCTAATCAGGGAATTGTTAAAATGAGTTCCCTGATCACTATTGATAGTAAAAGGTGCACCAAATCTAGGTATAAATTGAAATATAAGATTTTTTAACAACTGTTACAGAATCTGCTTTGTGACATGGGTAAGCTTCTACCCATGCAGAAAACATGCAAACCACTATCAATATAAATTGCAAATTACAGACCATTGGCATTTGGACAAAATCCAGCTGCACATTAACAAAAGGTCCCCGAGGTGGTGGTAAGCAAGCGGCTTTAATGTTTGAATTTTTGCTAACATTATATGTTAGACGTACTGTACAATTGTTAACATATTGAAGTGTCAGAGGAGACATGAGGGACATATCAACTTTGGATAATTTGATTAAATAATGCTGTCTTATCTGCATGGGCTGTTAAATCATATACCCTAACCAGGTAAGATAGCAAGGAGGGAGGCACCATCAGTTGGCTATCTGGATGTCACCATAACCCATCAGCAGATTTACTGCATCACTCTTTAAGCCACCTCTGAACTTCTCCCTGTGATGCTTCAACTTGAAAAGCTGATAGTCTCTTAAAATCAAACACATCATCACTGTTAGATTTCTGCAATAACATCACATGACAGTTTTCACAAAGTCCTTCTACAACTTGCTTAGCAGCTTGATCTGCCAAATTATTTCCCTTTGAAAATGTATCTATACCCTTTTGATGGGAACTACATTTAACTACTGCTAATTCATTAGGTAACAAAAGAGATTTTAAGAGAGCATTCATAAAAAAAATAAATAATTTTTAATCTGAGTTCCTGCTGAAATTAAAAATCCTCTCTGCTTTCAAAGTTGTCCAAAACCATGTATTATATCAAAAGCATAGCGACTATTGGTCTGGACATTGGCAACCTTTTCTTTCGCTAACTCACACGCCTTTTGTAGACCCACTAACTCAGCTACCTGGGCAGAATTTATGCTGTCTAATCTTTTTTGAAGCAAAACATCATTATTGGTGCAGACAGATATTCCTGCAACCAGATTTCCACTTCGATCTCTTCCGCAGGAACTATCCACAAATAGATCAGGTTCAGCATTGGGTGTAGGAGTGTCCTTTAAATCATTCCTAGTAGAAAACAGATAAGCAGTGACAAATACAATCATGCTCTTCACCATCATCAGCAGTAGGTAACAATGATGCAGGATTTAAAACAGGACAGTGTATGAGAGAAATAGATGGATCAGAGAGAAGAGTAAGTTCATGTTTAGTTAGATAAGCAGTTGAGAGGGGTTGAGCTTTCATCTTAAGTAAGAAAGATGATACAGAATGAGGCATGGCTACTGTAAGATCATATTAGTAACCAAGCACAGCACCTGAAATGACAGACAAAGGTACCCAAAATGTTGGTACTAATACTTTATTATGCAACCATAATCTCAAATCCAAGGTGCTTTAAAGGTTGCACGCTTTCATCAACATGAAGTTGACTTCATCAGAACAGTTAAAAATATGTGCACACCCTATTTAAATACAGCCTAGCCAAACCTGATAGGTTACAAAAAATGTCAATCAAAATCATCATCATAATAACAAGAATCCCTAACTGAAAATTCTTGAAGGACATATAAATCTGTTGAAACATAATTTGATGTTACCTAATGTATAATAGTAAAAATAGTAAAAAGTTAAAATGTGCCAATAATATATGTACTGCATAGTTGTTTCCTAGTATAATAAACATACTAAATGTTAATATAATAAATACCATTCAAAAATAAAAAATTTAAAATATATCTTAAAAAATACAAGTAATGCAAAAGACAATAATCAGCATTGACACTGTAAAATGTATAGTGTAGTACACCACTAATTAAACTTGAGATGCTTTCTCTTTTACGGCTAGGGTGTACTGTAAGATCATGCGATTGTACAAAATTGACTGGAATGGTGGCAGCAGCCACTGCTGTTAAACATGGCTGAAATTCCTTTTCAAAAGACTCAAGTGCTATACTATAATTTTTATTTTAGCATTTAACTGGGAAAGTCCGACTTGGAACAGAGCCAGTTTTCAGCAGAGGCCCAGTAAGAAATGCTCCTGATGCATGTCTTTGTAATGTTGGAGGAAACCGGAGCACCCAGAGGAAACCCACATAAACACAAGGAGGACATGCAGACTCTGCACAGAAAGCACCCCAGCCAGGCATCAAACTGGGGAACCTCTTGCTTGTGAGGCAACAATGCTACCGCTGCACCACTGCACCATCCCATAATAAGCTCATGGATGATAGTTGTTACCATGTTTCTGTGCAAGCACTCTCTGAGCAAATCCATTTCTTTCATGACAAAATAAAATGAGTCTTTCCATAATCTGGTAATCCTAAAGTTGGGGCAGTAGCTAAAGCTTGCTTTATATTCTGAAATTAATTTTCCTCTTTACTATCCTAAGGGAGGGGCTCTGGTGTATCCTGTTTTAAAAGATTTGTCTAAGGTTTAGCAATTTCTGCATAGTTAGAAATCCACTGCCTGCAATATCCTGTCACACCTAAGAAAGATCTAAGCTGACTCTGAGTAGTTAGACATGGGGCTTTAGCTATTGCCTCAGTATGAGATGGTAACATCTGCCTTCTACCCTGAGATATCAGATGACCAAATAACATACCTGAGATTACCATAGCTGTAACTTTTTTTTTTTTTTTTTTTGCAAGGATAGTTAAAAGATGTATTGTATCCTGCTGACACTGCTGAAAAGAATCAGATGATATTAGTAATCATCTACATATTGCACTAACACAGATCCACCTGGAAATGTCACATCTTCCAAATCCTTTTTTTAGAATTTGAGAAAATAATAAAGGAGTTTCAGTGTATCCCTGTGGTAACCATGTCCATGTATACTGCTGTCCCTTATAGGAAAAGGTGAACCAAAACTTTCAGGGTGGATATGTATAGAAAAGAATGCTGAATACACATCTATCACAGAAAAATATTTTTCTCTAGGTGGTATGCAACTCAGTATTGGTGCTGTATTTGGAAACGTTGGTAATGCTGCAAGCTTGCAGCCTTCAAATCTTGCACAAACCTATAAATATCCTTTCCTAGTTTTTTCACAGGGACAATAGTATTGCAAGGTTTTCTAGCTGGAACTATTACTCATTGTTGTATGACTGAATAACAAGTTTGATTTCCAGTTGTGCTTCTGATTTCAGTGAATACTATGGAATTTTAGGGAAGGGTTTCGATAGATTCAATTTTATTTTTCCTGGTTTTGCAGATTTTAATATACCTACTTAATTAGCATGTTTAACCCATAAGTTAGCAAATACCTGCTGCAGCAGTTCTTCAGCTGTCTGTATGCCTCCAACAGGCTGTTCATCAGCTTCTACTGACTGCTGCTAATATTTCCACCTCTCATTCTGTTGGAACATCCAAATACACCCCTTCTGGTGTATAGTAAATAGTACAACCCAGGATTCCCCCTATCAAATTTACATGTGCAGTAGTACTCAAAAGGAATGAATGCCTTTCTTCAATCAGTCCTAAATAATTGGGTTAAGGTTCTGAAACAGGATATGTGATAGTGACATTTGTTAGTCCAACTGCCTTTACTTTATGTTTTGATACTTACATCTGACTACCTGAGGTAACTTTTAATACAGACATAGTGGCTCCAGTGTCCACCAGGAAAGGAATTTTCTTTAAATTTATTTATACCTTAACATAGGGTCCCTTTTTGATCTATTCACAGCAGAGAATTAAGATTTATTTCTGTTTTATTATTCTCACATAGTTGGTACATTAATTCCTGACTCCTTCCAATTTAAAGAGGTGGCGGAGGAAATGCAGCATTGTTATACTTTGGCTGCCATTCAGTCCAGGTATCTTGGACTCTGTATTCCACTTGTGTGGGCATTCTCCTCTATAATGTCCTGCTTCTCCACAATTGAAGCAAAATCCATGAGATGAGGCAGGAGGGGCACTGCCAGCTTGTTGTTGCCAACCAGTTGCACGTTGTTCTCCTTGTCCAGCACTCTTACAAAAATCTCTAGCAATTACTCTCCCCTCCCTCTGCCTCTGCTTTGACCCCTTGGGGCTTCTAACTGTCTTATTTGCAAAGTTAACAGCTTATCCTCAATACTCTTTCTCCATGTTTCCTGTTACTCAGTTTAGTCATTTGCAGCACTTAGTAAGGACTCCAATTAATTTCTCTGCCAGTCTATAAGCACTTACTTTATTTGACTTTGTACAGGGGCTTGCAGACCCTGCACAAAAGCAGCTGCAACAGCTGGCTTATCTTGTTCTTCTGGATATGGTATCCCTGAATGTCTAGCAAACACTGTTTTAAGATGACTTAAATAATCTGCAGGGTGTTCTCCTTTATTTTGCTTACATGTCTGTATCTTAGGACAATCTATTCTAACTTGACCAACTTCTGTAATTTTATTTAACAGTGCTGTCCTATTAGTACATTCACTGTGAGAGTAAAATCTGTTATTTTAGCCTTTTCAAGGAACTGTTTTCTTATTTCATCTGAAGTGACTACTCAAATGAGTTGGTCTGAATCTGTTAAAGTAAGGTTATAACATTCTGTTATAGTTATTAATTTCTCCGTAAACCCTAACAGATCTTCTCTAATATTTTGAAAGCTTTTGGATATAGAATGCATATCAGCAAGGGTCCAAGGGCGATAAAAAAGCTCTCCATTTTTACCTCCCAATATTTCTCTAAGTGGTGCCAAAAGATCCTCTCCAGCAGTAAGAGCCTCTTGCCCAATCCTATTGAGTGAACAAGTGTGATGGGTGTATCAAATACTAATGCTGCTGTTGGAGAGGTAGAGGCTTGTATGAAATGAGAAGGCAAAGAAGAAGAAAAAGAAGAAGAAACCTTCCTGACTGCAGATTCCTGTTCTGAAGATGAGGACTGAGCAGGGGAACTGGGATGAAATGTTACAGTGCCACACTGACCTGGTGTCCACTAGACAGTTGCCCAAAATGCAGGGGTTTGAGAAAGAGCAGAATCTTGTGCAGCAGCTACCTGTACTGGTAAATATGAGGTTGAGGGTCCAGTAGCTACTGGAGGATAATAATTTTCTTCTGATGTCACTGCTTTTTGGCTATCCCCAGTTTTTTTTCCAAACCTGCCAACACAGGGTAAAGGGATCCATTTTTATTGGTCTGTACTGCCTTTTTAACCTCTTTCCCCTGTTGTAGCTACATCTTAGTATCCTGTAATCCTCTTAATGTTGATTCCTTTTCTCTTTTAAGACCTTCAGTGTACCAACAATAAAATACTGCCCACTGTTTGCCACTTACCTTGTTTTTTTTTCTTTTTTTCCAAAATACCCTTCAAATTCTTTAATTTATTCTAATCATAAGTTCCATTTAATGTAAATACTTCATCAGAGCAATTTTTAGTAAACTGAAACCACTCATTTAAATACTTAAAACTTTCCTTTCCATAATTGTGATACATAAAATATGCAGTTGATCCCTTTACAGGGATTTGATCCTGCCTGCTTAACTTTGTTACCATTTTTCCTATTAAGACTTACCTTGTGGATCATGGATCCTGGTAATTCAAAAACAAAATTGACTACAACACATTCAGGGAGGAAACATTATGGATTCTGTCATTGTGCAATGACAGAGTAAAGGTTTTGATAAGCCTTTTCCTATAGCACCCTCTTGTTTTTGTCCCATCATGAGCTCAGCATTACAGTCAGGATAATGGGGCAGATAGTAATCTAGCCTTTGACCATCATGTGTCTACAGTGGTGAGGAAATCCTTCTATGTTGTGCAAATTAGAAATAAGGGTATAGTATATAAGTCCAAGGAAGTCATTGCCCCACTGTATTCAGCATTCATCAGACCTATCATTGAGTACAATGCCCCCTTTGGTATGTACCTAACCAGACATATTCAACAATTGGAATGTCCACAAAGGTTCCTCAGTAAAAGAATACAGGGCTTAAGTAAAATGTCCTATGCAGACTGCCTCATGGCCCTATCCCTGTATTATGTTTCCTACAAGCTTTTGAGGGGAGATCTATGCCAGGCATACAGGGCATTGTCAGACCCCACTCTGATGGACCTCATGCATATCCAGAAAACAAATAGCACCAAAATTGCCCATTCGAAAGACTTACACCTTGCCTGATGGAGAGATAGGTATTTATCCCACAGAATACCACATCTATGGAACAGGCTCCCTATCCATGTGAAGCAAAGTTCCTCCCTAACCCAATATAAGTGCAACTTGGATAATTGGATGGGAAACCAGGCATTCATCCCTGGTTTGGCACCTATTTCTTTAATGGACACAGGTAACCTGTAAATGTTTCATCTCCCAGGCCCATGCTTACACTTATCAAGGGTATCAGAACTTGTCAGAGATTTGTGATGCATGGCTAAGCTTAAAAAGGCCCTATTGGTCTTTCGCCTAGTAAACACCTATGAACCTATGAACCTATAGGTACTGTATCCAGAACTGACTACACTTTTTGACCCTCTGAAGGTACATTCACACTTACATCCCAACATGCTATAAGCTCATAAACTTGATTACCAGCACACACACACACCTATGTCCCAGCATGCTATACGCTCATGAACTTGATTTATCCGCACACACACACACACACACACACACACACACACACACACACCTATGTCCCAGCATGCTATAGGCTCATGAACTTGATTTATACACACACACACACACACACACACACACACACACACACACACACACACACACACACACACACACACACACAAACACACATGCACACACCTATGTCCTAGCATGCTATAGGCTCATGAACTTAAGTTATCCACACATCTACATCCTAGAATGCTAACTGGCTCATGAACTTGATTTACCTTTAACTTTAACCATGCTTTTCTCTCTCTATCTCTTTCTTTTCACTCATACATTACACAACCCAAAACATCTCTCATACCTCTTACCTCTTAGTCTTGAGATTACACCCTTGACACAAGGTGCCTCCTTCTGTTAATTTTCTCTTTTGTCGTATGCACATTCACATTAATAAACTTTTTCTTATATCCTGTGAGGTCTTCCCACTATTACTTTACATATACCTAATTAGCAAACTCGGTCATTCAACAAAACAGTTATTCACTCATTCCACTTTCTTAACTGCTATTATCTTGAGAGGAAAAAAAAAATGTCCATAAATCCATTACCCCCATTTTTAGTCTAGCAAGTTTGCACAGCCTGAAATAAATAACAAAGAGTTTTACCTTTTAATCTCGAATCAAGAATAATGCTTCAGGATGTGCAAAGTACTTATTTATTCCATAAAGAACACTGGTGGTCTGCCTGCTAAAATCTTCAAATCAGTCTCAAAGAATACTTTATTTATATATTTTTTCTTATTAATTTCATGCATGCAGAACTTTTACATAACATAGCTTTTAACAAATAATATTTTTAAATATTTTATGTCCTCATGCTCCTCACTTAGAGCTTCATGTGAAAACTTGACAATATGCCTTTTAAAACCACCTGTGCTTAAGATTTATTGGCTTCCAACTTTTTAACATTTGGTGCAGTGCACATTATATCACAGACATCCTTGCAAAGACTCATACTCCAGCCTTAGAAGGCCAGAGAATACTGTTAATTAATCTGGTTTCCATGGATACCTGACACTTTTAAACATAAAATCCCTTAACTCCTGCAGCACTTATTTTGCCTTCAACTGTCTGTCAGCTCAGAGAGGATACAATTGTAAGACACTTGAAATATAAAGCTACTACTTATGTGAAAAATAGTTTGAATAATAATGCATCTATTTTTTCATTTTGTTTTTAACATAAACATATTAATTTGTGAAGAAACTACAAGTTAATATGCATTTTGTGAAGAATAAACATGAGACTTAATAACCTTCCATAACACTAGGAATGGGTAGATGGAAACAGTATTAATGGATGGCCGCAACAGGAGTAACAGCAATAACATTTATGAAAGATAGGTAATAGCACAGCAATGACAATATCCAGCTGTTGTGAGTCTGTGTGTTGTACTGTTGCACAGTCATTTATGCAGACAACAGAATACAGACAGCATGACATATATGATGCAGCAACAGGGGCTACAGATACTCACATCACATGATGGATGTTGTACCTGTTGGACAGCTGTCCCTCTGTAGAAAAAGAATGACATTAATGTAATGTGTCACAGGTCTGTTACACATTTCTGCAAACTATTAAACTGTTGAGGTAACATACCGAGTCTGTCTGTACTTGGAACCTGCACAGCTTGGGTCCACAGTGGATGTACCTGTACTGTACAATGTTAGGGAAATAACAATATGACAGTAAACAGCAGTGACATGACATGAGGCTGAGGCAGTAACAGGACAGGGTCACAGTTCCACTCTATGGAGACACTCACCTGCTGTTCTCTGGTATTGTGCAGAAGTAGATGGACCATTGAACATTAATGCTGGCTTGTGTAGTGGTCACAGTACTTCATATTCTTGATATAATTTCTGAATACTCCATAAAGGTGTGGAAAACAGACAAAACGTCTGTAGTAGTACAAATAACTTTATACAAATAACTATATATGACACACTGCTACACAAACAAAAACAGTAAAAAAACATTATAAAACATCATTTATGACTACTCATTTCATAGTTATCCATTATATTAAGAAAGCATCACCTACAATAGCTTCATTTCAACAACCACATCCTAGTTTTTGAGGGAGTCAGATGGTCAGAATTACAGGTGAAATGCAGATAATACAGTGATGTATGCATTTAATTTCTGATGTGCACTTTGCCAAAGAATATCTGTAAATGTAGTACTCCCACATGCCTTACTGTGTCCCCAATGCACACTTTTTATGACTGTGTTAACAGAAGCTATGTGATATATGATCCTGTCCTACTGTCTCACTGTCTGAGGCATGAAGGTTTTCAATTGCTGTTACTGTCTGTGACCACAGTGCTGACATGAATTCATACTTGCACATTATTTGCCCATATGTCCAGCACATGGTCCTTTTTTGAAATCAAAAGCCATGATCCATATTAGTAGACCACCCCTACACAAAGACTTTTAATCACATTCATAATATACATTTTCAAGCACAATGGATTAGCTAGGCAGGTAGATGACAGGACTGGAATATGGATGTACATTAAAGTTACTGTGTTCAAAGGTGTAAAAGCCTGTCTGCGTAACATTGAAAAATACATACATCCATTCTCTAATGTTCTTCTAAAGTACATTTTTAACAATCTGATAGGGGCAAGGCATATCCCTATTACTTGATGTTCATATCATTCACAGTTGCTCTTTCCTGTTTTCAGGTGAAGAGGACAGGACCTAAAATCATGCACTTTGTATTGAGCTTATCCACAGGCTTGAGAAACAGTGGAGGGAGAGAGGTATGTTACTTAACTTTTTGTTTTGTTAAATACAATGTATCTGATCCTTGCTACAGGCCTGTATTATTTACATTAACGTGTATATTGCTTAGAATGCTGGAATACTTATCATGCATCAGTAAGTTAAGTGAAATAATCACACTAAACCTATGCTTACAAGTCTGAGTGAAATACACTTATGTTGAAATATAATTTCACAACAAGTCATGTTTACTGGAGATATTCTTTGAAATGTAGGCCACAATATAAATGATAGTCAGGTTTGTGAATCTGTTAGACATAGTTTGAAGTGGATGTTTTACATACAAGTTTCTAGTGTTCGTGATTGCTATTTATAATGCATGCGCTAGTATACTTGTATGTGTGGATGTGGTTCCCCAGTGAGTGATCTGTTCATAGGTTCATAGAGTCATAAGAGGTTAATAGACTAATGGTTGTAGAGCCTTTACAAGCTTAGCCATGTTAATCCCAAGTATCTCTAGTTTTTCTTTTTGGGTAGTTAGCAGAATGAATTTAAGAACAGAGTAGGTCTGTGATCAACACCAGCTACCCCATCCATGAGGGACATGGGTGCCACCTCAGGGGTGAATTTACAGTCTCCCATCCAATTATCTAGGTTGCATTTGAATAGGAGCTCTATTTTTCATAAATAGGAAGTCTATTCTAGAGAAGTGGCAGTCTCCTGGAGACATATCTGTCTCTCCAGCATGTTCTGTTAATGTCAAAGCAAGGTTTAGATCCCTAGAGCAAATGACTCTTGGGCCTTTGATTTGTGGATGTGCAACATTTCCATTAGGGCAGGGTTGGAGACTGCCCTATAGGCCAGGCACAAGTCCCCACTCAGCAGCCTATAAGATACAGAGTAAAGTGACAGGGCTTTCGGCTTGTCCATGCTGGTCATTGTTTTGAATCCCTGTATTTTCTTTGTGAGAAACCACTGAGGTCTCTCCAGCTACTGCAAGTGTCTGGCGAGGTACATGCAAAAGGGTGCATTATACTCTATTAGTGGTCCAGTGAGGGTTGGGTGCAGTGTAGTTATAACATTCCTTGACCTGGATGCTATACCCTTACTTTTGAGATGTGCTGCACAGAAGACGTTCCTTACCACTGTGGAAACTTGTTGGTCAAAGTTTAGATTGCTATAGGTGTCTGCTGTGTCAGTGCTCACAATGTCATTTTCAGACTGTGCGGTATGAATTTCAGTTCAGCATTGGTATTGCATCTGGCTACAACACCTCAGGTGTAGGTGTAGGCTTGCCCCCCTGCCTACAGCCCTTAGTTTTGGGTTTGGGTTTTGATTTTGTTTTTTTATTATATGCCCGATGTTTGAAACTTCGAACATTTAAATTTGATTATTTAATGTTTGAAGTTTTCAAACTTCGACCATATAAGATAGACCCACTTTCCACAATATTGTCATCTTACATTGTCCTCATTTTAGCAATGTCACCTGATGGCTACTTGTATGACTCATTACATGCAGTGACTACAATTTATATTCATACATATACAGAATTGCTCAGGGGACACATGCAGGGGAAAAGAATTGAAATAATGACATGTTGTCAGGCACTCAGAAGTACGGTTTACTGAGGCAGGCAACATTATTAAACACTGCAGGTCCCAATAATAATTTTATCTTGATATTTATAAACTTTTATTTTGTCAAATTTTAGTACTGCTAATGTAGCATGAGGCAGTGTCAGGTATGATTCCATTTAAATGTCAGGTTATGTTACATCTGCTTGCTTTGCATATGGTTGTCATGCTTCATGTCGATGTACGGGAGCATGATTGTGAATTGAAGGACTTATGACTGGTTGGACCACATTAAATGGGCCAGAATTTGCAATTTGTGCATGTTGGACCACAGACAATGATTTTTGTTGGCCAATGGTGGTTCTGAGGTCAGATGGCCTACCTCTCTCATGTTGCAATCTACTGAGTACAGACAGGGCATGCAGAGCCCTGCTGGTACTATGGCACTGCTGCAGTACCACAGAGGCCAGAGTTTCGACTGACTGTGCTACAGCTAGCAGACTCTCATTCTAAGTGCTCTATCTTTTGGGTCATGGTGAAAGAATGTCCGTATAGACCAGTCCATTACACTGGTTGCTTATTAAAAACTAAAGAAAGACAAAAGCAGGCAAACAAGCTTCTTCATTTCATTGACAGCCTGCTTCTATTTCCTTCCCACTACTGCAATTTTAATTTCTCACCCAAAAATTTACCTATTAAAACTCATTTGCATATGCAAGTTTCAATCTTTCTGGATGTTATTAAATTCATATTACATAACCCATATAGACACATCTGCTTTATAGTCAGCCACAACTGTTGCAGTGCCTTTTGCATGTGTACCCATCAGTAGCAGAAGAACTGAGGCAGGCCTGGCAGTGGGGGTGTCACCTCCTCCTGCCGACCAGCAGCTGAAGCTTAGTTTCATTCTGTTCAGCCACTCTCTGTGATCGGAGTGTGAAGTTTGATTTGTGTACAGGTATAGTAAAGTTGTGGGGACCCAGTTATTTGCAAACTACAGAACTGTTTGCCCTGCTGTCTGCAGCATTGTGTGACGTAACAACTTACAGAAATAGGGTCACTATCAGGAGGCATGAAATGCATCAAATACCTCTTGTTTTTATTTCAATTTTTGTTTTTTTGGGGTAAGTGAGCAATTATTTGTAAGGGGAGACATGGATAGTTGTTTTCCTTTTTGTTTACCTTTGCTCAAGTGTCCTCAATGCAAGTACAGATGTAGGCAAAGCTGGTTTAAAAAGCACACATGCTATGCCAGAGGCTTGGCAAATCCATTTAAGGTGTCTTGATTCTTGAAATAATATAAACAGAAAAGGCATCAGGCAAAAATGTAAAGAGTGACATCTTAGCAACGTACTTCAGATAAATTAAAAAAGGTTCTTTGGAGAAAACTTGCGCACATAGAACAGTTTTCAATCTGATGTTCCTACAGTTAATGCAATGACTGAATGAATGCATGAATGAGAAGCAAAACTGAATTTTTCTCATCCATGTAATGTTTCACGAATTTATTCAGCATCCTTGAGTAATTGTTAATGGGTGTATTGGCATGTGTGTGTGTGTGTGTGTGTGTGTGTGTGTGTGTATGTGTGTGTGTGTGTGTGTGTGTGTGTGTGTGTGTGTGTGTGTGTGTGTGTGTGTGTGTGTTCTTATGCTATCTGATAGTGACCTAGCCATCCTCACCAACTAAAAGAATAGCAGGGGCTGCACAAAGAAAGATAAATGGATGGGTGTGATATCACTTATCTTCTGTAATCGACAATGACAAAACTAGGAAAGACAGGGCTGTTATCTGTACATGCTCAAAGTGCCTTACTAAAGTTACTATTACTAAAGTTGGAAGGGTTTACAGGCCAAAGTACAGAGTAAAACCAATGCAAAACACTTATGTGTGTGTATTGTTATAACAAACTAAAAAGAATCTGGATTCAGTATCTTTGAACTTACTTTTTTCCTTTCGTTGCATGTCTTGAGCCATTTCAGAGACAGTATCACAGTTTCCTTAGAAATGCTAGAAGAAAATACTATGTCATAAAACACCAGCACCAGCACACTTGCTGTTATCCAGCTTCCAACACACACACAAGATAACTGAGACTCAGATTGTGTAATGCACTTACAAGGGCCATCCACTTCTTTATCTAAATGCATTCCAAATTTACATGAAGGCAATGGAAATCTAAGCTACCCTACCCACAACAACAAACAAAATGGCAGAAAAATGTAGCAAATTGTAATTTTGAAAACACAGTGAAAATTATTACCTACCAATAAGCCCTGTAACATATAATATATACACCCACATTGATTAAATGACTGGGTTGAGCATTATGTTTTTATTTGCAGTGTCTCACATCAAGGTATAATATAATCTGCACCAAACCAGTTAGGAGGATAGCCCGGATTTTCATGTTTCCATGTGTCGATTGGTGTTGTGTTCGGCCCCAGAGATGTCAGCAGCTCCCGTTGATGCTTCTGCTGAGTTAAATCCACACTGAGGCATACCCAAATAAATTTAATACGAAATAAAGGCTAAAAAAACAGAAAAGTACACTCATACACAATAAACAAAGAAAGATAAGAGCTTTCATCTCTATAAATGTAAAGCGAGACTTCATCAGATAAAGTAACTGTTCATGTAACCAGTTTAAATAAACTCGGATTCTGTCCTCACTTTGAATATGGAGCCAAAATTTTTAAAGTAACAGTACTACCAAAGAAGCTACTGAAAACATTATATCACTTCTACTCTACCAATAAAATAATAAAATAATAAAATATAGTTGACAATTTATACTGTCTGATACGATGGGACTGTTACCTATATTAACTTATAAAATGCAACAGCACTTATAAAAGAATTGAAAAAAATGAAAAGATAAAGAAATTGTTGAAAATACCCATATACTAGAGTATAACGATGAGTATACAACTGAATGACTTTATTTTGACCATCAGCCTTTTTAGCAGGCTTATTATTATAGACAGTGTGATCAAACTTTTTAACTGTTTAAGTTCTTCATAACTTTTCATGGTCATTTAGTTGTATAATAGTCCCAACATATTGTCACAGTCTCACTTTACATTTATAGAGATGAAACTGCTTATCTTTCTTTTTTTATTGTGTATGAGTGTACTGTTCTGGTTTTTAGCTTTTATTTTATATTAAATTTATTTGGGTATACCTCAGTGTGGCTTTGGTTCATTTGTTTTTACTGGATTTTGTATTTATGTTACTTCTGCTGAGTTACCCAGTACCTTAGTCATCTCAGCCTCCAAGCTCCAACCGGTTATCCCGGGGACCCAGGATAAACAGACATACACTAACAAAAAGTCTCCTCTAAGTTGATCTGGCAGTCAAGCTGATGTCATCATGCATGCCCCTGCACAATGATGACATTGCAGGATACACTGGCGATGCATGATGCCATCAGTCACAACTTAAAATTGTAAATAAAAATTTAAAAAATATAAATAAATCAGTAATTAAAGGGGATACTTGGAAATTCATGGCACCCCATTATTTTGCCCTCAAAACTGGTGAATACCAAGAAATTCAGTACGGCTGTTCATATTTTGAAATACTAAGTCAGGATCATTATTAGTAGACAACCCTTCATCCAGAAGTTGTCATAAAAAGGAGTCTTTTCACAGCATTCTAAGCATGTTTTTAGTTAAGATATATTAGCTAGGCAGTAGCTGTCAAGGTTAGAGTTTGGCTGTACATTGTAGTTCTGGGTTTAAATCTCATGTCCTCTAATCTGTGTTCAAAGATGTTAAAACATGAATGTAACACATAGTGATTATGTAAAGTTCTTCAGAGGTAAGTTTTCTAGAAGCTCTTCTAAGAAATTTATAGCACTGTTATTTGATGAATGCATCATTCATATTTTCCCTTTTCTCTTTTCAGGTCAGGAGGACTGGAGCTAGGACTGAGCCATGTGCATTAAGAGGTTGTGTAGGCTTGAGGAGCAACAGAGGGAGAAAGATAAGTTGATTATTTTTTCTGTTTAATCAAATGAAATGTATCTTTTCCTGTTTACTGATCTGTATTTTTTCACAATAAAATGTATACTGATTAGACTACAGGAACACCCATAATGCATCAGTAAGGTAAGTGAAATTATCACACAAGTTGCTGGCTTATGCTTGCAATATGTCCTTGTTCTCTTTATACTTGTGTGTTATGCAGTATAGTTTTTTCACATCCATGTGTACAACCTGCTACATTTATTATGCTGTAGTGTAACATTTTTGAAAATACAATTACATATCACTGGTGCGTGTATCTTACTTGACCTTGCTTTCATTTATATTCCATTTAGCCCACTGACAGACAGACATACACATCTACACCTGTGTGTTGCCTTTGACATGGCATATGTGTGTAATATATACATATTCCATTACATGTTTGACCTGTGTACACCATCTAGTGCATGTATCATCATTTGTGGCTCCTCTGCAGTACTTTTATTTGACACTATGCTTGGTAGTTTGCCTTCACATGGATGGTAGTGGGTTTGGCTCTATCCTCTACTGGAGTTATCTACCATTGTTAGACTTGCATTTACTCATCTGTGATGTTGCTTGGCTTACACCTGCATTACTGTTGAACTAATTAGATATGTGTTTATTTATCCAATGTGTACTGTGATCCTAAAATATGCTAGAACCCACATTTACCATTGGTCATACACATACAGGTATGACTGTCACACAGTTTGTGACATATTGTAATGTGATAGTGCATAAGTAAATATGTTATTCTGCATTTCACCATGGCTAGTATGCATCTTCACCCTATTTGTCAACTGTGTATTACCCATGTTGTGCAGAGTACTGTCTGGGTAACTTATCTGCCCTTACTGTTTTCTATCATCCTCTGTCTGTTTGTGTTATAATATTTGTTTTGTGGGTAGTATACCTGCTGTGATGTCCTTCTCCTGTTTCCATATGTTTAAATATGTTATTCTACATTTCACCATGGCTAGTATGCATCTCCACCCTATTTGTCAACTGTGTATTACCCATGTTGTGCAGAGTACTGTCTGGGTAACTTATCTGCCCTTACTGTTTTCTATCATCCTCTGTCTGTTTGTGTTATAATATTTGTTATGTGGGTAGTATACCTGCTGTGATGTCCTTCTCCTGTTTCCATATGTTTACCTTTCCTTTTATTCTTAATAAAATAATGCCCATGATCCTCAGACTTTCCCTCAGATTTTCCTATTACAACATCCCTCTTGTGTGTCCCTCTTCTTCACCAATACTCCACATCTTCTTTTCTATCTCCAACTTTCCTTGGGTGTGTTCATTACTTCTGTTCCTCACACAAGTCTTGAACCCATTGTTAGAAATGTTAGCTGTCATGATGAGCCTTTAATTTTTTTTTTAGAAAATTTAAGGATTTCATCAGAATCCATAAGTCAAAGCCACCATAATTTATTATTACATGCATGTTATGTAGATATGCTTAGTTATCTATATATTTTACAAATGGCACTGCAGCTTTTAAAGTATGCATTTTATGTAAGTAGATGAATTATGAAAATATCTGTAGTTCTCTATAATATTTCAGGGTATATTTCAGAAAATATGCATTAAGAATGCCAAACAACTTACATTGAAATAGTTGGATTTTTTTTTATATATCATGATGGTGTCAATTATATTCAGTACTTGCTTTAACATTAATGGACAAATTGTGTTTATATATATATATATATATATATATATATATATATATATATATATATATTTATATATATAAAACTATCAGGATGCTTAAATTGTGATCATCTCTTTGTATCTTTGTTACTGTACAACATGACTGGACAACCAGTTCTCAGTACTTACAGATTACTTGTGGATTTGTTTAGTGCACCATTGCTACTGCAATACTCATTTGTGCACTGAGCTATTCTGAGTTTCTTATGATACATTTACATATTAGAATACTATCTGCAAGTATAGTGCTGCTGTAGATCCCATGACTAAAAATAACTCATCTACAAAGGAATAAGCAAGTTTCTAGAATGTATAGGTCATTTATTATGTAAAAATAAAAATAAATATTTTTTTTACCTGACTTTATTTAATCTTTACTGATTATAGACATCATACAAATCAAATATACAGGAGTTATATTTTCCATCATGAACAGTTCAACATAAATTATATAATAATCTTGTTCTAAAATAAGAAACACTTCACAAATACAGTTCAGGAAAATAAATGCTTGTAAACACATATACACACACAGATATAGATATAGCTATAGATATCTATATATATATATATATATATATATATATATATATATATATATATATATATATACATATATCTTTGCACTTTATAGGATGGAGAAAGTAATCAAAATAATGAAATGTCTTGTTGGAGATTTAATAGTGACTTGAAAGCTATCTGGAAAATTGCCATATTTGAATATTCTTATGTTAATATATTTTGGGAAAATATTAATCTATACAAGCCAGTTGTAATGACATATCTATTAATAAAGAATTATTATTTAACGTACTTCTGTTGAAAGATTTTAAATCTGCTCCCCTTGTTCTTCTTTGCTGTGACAACTGGATGATAAATAATTACAACCGAGTGGAAACATGAGTTAAAATCTCAATGTAAAAGACTTTCTGCAACTTCTCTTAGCAATGGTGGTAAAAAAAATTGATGTAAGGAAGAATAAGGCACCCACCAATGCCAAAGATGTATAAAAAAAACTGTTTAATTCACAAAATGACCTCCACATACATTTAAGCATAAATTAACTAATTAAATAAGATAAAAAACTTCAGTTTAATTATATTTTGTATACATATATGAAAATATAAATGTAAAAATGAACATATAAATATATGACTATGAACAATGTCTTAATAAAAAAATAACAGAAATGTTTAATTTAAAACATATTTAATACATAAGTGCAATATTTAAAAAAAAATAGTTAAAGCTTGGCAGCCCTTTGTTTTAGAACTGGTATCAATGACACATAGTCATTCAACCCTGGCTGCCATAGTAACTCATTATACTTTATTTTATAGGATCCTGGGATCATAGGAAGTTGCTAGGCTAATTGCCCCATGGCCCTTACAAGCCTAGCTAAGTTCTACACTTATTTCCATGATCAACACCTATTGCCCCAGTCCAAGAGGGACACAGGTGGAATCTTCCCAAGGACCTCTCCTGTGACTAGGAAAGATTCTTTCTAAAATAATAAATAAAAATTGTTTAACATGTCCACATTTCACAGATGTCTAAATGTAGCATTGATGACATTACCCTTAATAATATCATAGTAATGCTCATAAATGCATTTTTAAAAGCTTGTTCAGTTATACCGATGTAAAGTGCAGGGCTTTCAGAACAGATAGCAAGGTATATCATTCCTTTTGTATTACACTTCCCACTCTCAGGGAATATGATAGTAAACTGTTATCAAGAGTAAGGGAATCATTGTCCAAAATAAATCTGCATTGGTTGCAAGCAGCACATTTTCTGGTGCCTTTTTGACACTTGTTAGAATACTAACATTTTCATTTTTTTCCACTATGTTCTTAATATTTTTTGCTCGTTTAATTTATAAAAATGCATTTCTCACCTAATATATGTTTTGTTTTAGCATCACTTCCAAAAATATTCCCGTTCTTGTTTATATTGCTCTTAATAACTGCAGACCCTGAATTATACTCCAGAACTAGAGCGCTATTGAACATGTATTAACATTAATCACATCCTTATTACCTGTGAATGGGGTGTGATTTTTGTTGACTGAGGTAGATTGCTTAGATTCCTTTGATACGGGGTGCATATCATTTGATGTCTGTACCAGTCCTGTACCTAAAAGGCTCAGTTTGTGAAACTTGCAAGGATGATTTCTGAAAAGTTTGTTTTTGAGATTGAAAGGAAAAAACTGGAATGATGTTTGTAGATGAAGAAAATCTGAATGAGTTGGTGAAGAGAATCAGTAATGAAATTATGGCAGGGTGTGGCACCACATATACCCCCCTGATGAGACTTTAAAAGCTATCATATTCCCTAACAGATGGACTTGTAGTATATTTTGCTGTCTGTCCTGAATGCCTTGCATTTTACTTTGGGAAAACTGAGCGAGCTTTTAAAAATCACATTTATGAACATTACTATGATATTATTAAGGGCAATGTCAACAATGTTCTATTTAGACACTCTGTGAAATGTGGAAAATTGACACTGTGTTAGTAGTTGCTATTATAGTAATTCAGAAAAGAAATAGTTTGTCATTTTGCTGATGGCACAAAATGATACCTCAAGTCTCATACACATTAAGTGGTAGCAGAGCTGGATCATGGTCAAATGGTGCTCTAGACAGGTTAATGGATCAGACCCCTCAATCACCCCCCACCAGCAGCACCCCCTTCCAGCCATTCCATTGTCCCATTACATGGCTATTTATCCCCAGTTCCTGTAAACACTGTTGAAATCTGTCAGTATGCATACTGTTTTCTTTTATAATGATTAGAGATATTTAAAACTTTTATTTCAAATTGTATAGTACAAACACTGATAGCCATTTGATAAAAAAAACAGTCTTGCAATGAAAACAGATTTAGCATGAACAGTAAGGTTCTCTGTCCTTGAAACTCACAATCATTGAACCATCATTGAAACCTGCATTCAAAAATGCATCTGGTGGAATAAATTTACCTTTGGATTGTTTTTAAACCATAGCCTCCTTATACACATCTTTAGGACCATGCATACCTGCTTTTGTTCTTTGATGCACAATCCTGATTGTATTAAAATATATTCCTTGTATAATACAGCAGCACTTGTAGAGTGTGTTTCAAATGTGTAGGTTTGAACAGTTTTTGAATAAGCAATGAAATAAAACATATGAACCAATAAAGAGAAAATTACCCATTGCAGAACATTTTAACCACAAAAGGCCACTCAAACTTCAGTCACTACAACCCACCAATATTAGTCAATATACGTAATTTATGCAGAAGTAAAAGCCATGAGAATGCTAATGTAAATATCAGCCAAGTTTCAGAATATGACATTTATATTCATTTGTGTTTTCAATATAGCACATTTCAGTCAAATCTCAAAATACTTCACATTATTCAGCAATTAGTTAAGGGTAAAGTAACATAATTATTTTTACAGGCTTATTTAAATAATAGGTTGTAATAATTATTCAAGGCACTCATGGCATAACAGGGCAGGCTTCATTTGTTGATAAGTTTACAGATTACAGTGCACATTTACAGATTGCAGTGCACTTTACATTACTCAGGAATTAAGAACACTAGCAGACAATGTAAAGGTATAGACTTAAAATACAGAAAGTTTAAGTTTTAGTAAACTATTATAGCTCATAAATAGTCATAAAAATTAAAAATGGTAAGTAGCATTAAGAAACAAATTTAAATAAAATGTATAGACACAAGTTAACACAAAATATGGTAATTATGCTTCAGGACCACTTATAAAGTTATCTTTAGTGCACATTTCAATTAGTCTTCAGAAAATAGCCATCATGCTTGATAGGCTATACAATATGTGGCAGAAAAAGCTGCCAAGGAGGGAATTTAATCTATATCCAATGCAGTAAAAGAAAATTAAGGTAAAAGGAATAACAAGTGAGCCAAGAGGCAAATCTGGCAAACATCCAAGGCATGCAGGGAAATGCTGATAAAAGGGCACAATGCAAAGTTGCCAGTCCAGTCCCGGGAGTAAGGTTATAAGCAGCTAATAACATACAACCATCAACTACTAGGTTATGTAGGTTTTCAGAGAATTTGGCCTATCATAAGGTATAAGCTTTAAAATCCTCAGCTAAAAAAACTATGTGAAGAAATTCAGGAGGCGTGTATAATATGTCTGCAGATTAACCCTACAGTAAAAAATCCTCGGTTGCAGAAAAGTGCCACTTTCAGAAAAAGCACGGCACAGTATAAGATCTCTTCCAACAGTAAAAGGGGTGTTAAATAATGTACAAGTTTTAAAAGACACCAATCCAAATAGGCCACAAATGCTCAAGTGACACTTAGTGGTCAAAATTAAAATTGCAGGTTTATTCATATCATAAAGTTAATTAAAATCATAAAGTAAAAATACTTCAGACAGACTGCATTTCTGTGAACTGCTGGAAAGCTGATAGATTTGCTGTGAGCTGCAGAATTGGAATCTTCCAAACTGATAAGTACACTTTTTGCAACTTAATTTGCACTGTGCTGTATTTATACACTTGCCTATTATTTATAGTGGTGCTGTATTGTTTCTGTCTTTTGTTGTCTCCACTGTGTTTTTTCTCAGGGTAGCTCAAGCTAGTTTCAGGGAGGGGGTTGTTGAGCCAGCCCACATCCGAGCTGTTAATCATTGCCTGGTGTGTATCTCATTGCTGTAATTCCAATACAGACTGTATTTCTGTAAACTGCTGGAAAGCTGATCGATTTGCTGTGAGCTGCAGAACTGAAATCTTCCAAACTAAGTACACTTTTTGCAACTTAATTTGCACTGTGCTGGATTTATATACACTTGCCTATTATTTATAGTGGTGCTGTATTTTTTTTGTCTCTTGTTGTCTCCACTGTGTTTCTCCCACCCACCCTGTTCTTGTCTTGGTGTTAATCTTGGCGGCTTTGAAACTGCCTGCCCCTCTTGTAAGTTTGTATTTGGATACTCCTTCTGGGCCTATCTCATTTGCTCACTCAAATGAGTGCAGTGAGATCATATTCTGATTTTAGGCACTCCCACTGTGTACAAAGAGAGCATTTGAGAAGGACAACCCCTGTAGCCTCTTAATCCTGCTGTGTTCCCTCTCTCAAAAAAAAAAAAAAAAAAAAATATATATATATATATATATATATATATATATATATATATATATTCAGCTGCTCTTACTGTAACTGTCTTAGTTGCTGTTCTGCGTGCTATCTGTTCAGTTGTTCTTACTCTGCACTTATTACTGCTTGTTAGTAGCCTTCTAATTTAATGCCTTCTGCACTTGTTTTTTAGTCATTTGTTAATTTAATTGCATTTAATTAAACTGTATTTGCCGTAATATTGATACACGTGTGCTAGCCTGCACCGCATTTGAATTGTATTTATTGCTGTTTTAGCTGCTTTTCTGTAAAAAAAAAAAATTCCTAGCTTGTTTTCTGCCTTTCCTGTAACTTGTCTAGTCCAGATACAGACTTGCTGTATCCAGGACTGTTTGTAATCCCCTGAGCCCCCCAAGCCTTTCTGTGTTGGAGGGACGCCTTCTGGATTATCAATGGGAGTGGTAAGCACTAGGTAGCCTATCTACCACAGGAGGAGAGGTTTCTGTCTCAGAAATTATAGTTTATTGGCCATTTGGGAAGCTTTTCCATCTCTTTCAACCTTTTGATTCAAAAGCCTGTTTGTGCTTGTTTCCTGCCTTTCCTGTTACTAGTCTAGTCCAGGTACAGATTTGCTGTATCCAGGACTCTTTGTAAGCTTCTGAGCCCCCCCCCCCAAGCCTTTTTGTGTTGGAGGGAAGCCTTCTAGCTTATCAGTGGGAGTGGTAAGCATCAGGTATCCTATCTACCATGAGAAGAATGGGTTTTGGCCCAAAAATTGTAGTTTATTGGCCGTTTAGGCAGTTTTCCATCTCTTTCAACTTGCTGGCTTAAAAGCCTGCGTTTGCGCTTGTTCCCCACCTTTCCTGTAACTACTTTAGTCCAGGTACAGATTTGCTGCATCCAGGACTCTTTGTAAGCTTCTGAGCCCCCCCCAAGCCTTTCTGTGTTGGAGGGAAGCCTTCTAGCTTATCAGTGGGAGTGGTAAGCATCAGGTAGCCTATCTACCATGGGAAGAGTGGGTTTTGGCCCATAATTTGTAGTTTATTGGCCATTTAGGCAGTTTTCCATCTCTTTCAACTTGCTGGCTTAAAAGCCTGCGTTTGTGCTTGTTCCCCACCTTTCCTGTAACTACTTTAGTCCAGGTACAGATTTGCTGCATCCAGGACTCTTTGTAAGCTTCTGAGCCCCCCAAGCCTTTCTGTGTTGGAGGGAAGCCTTCTAGCTTATCAGTGGGAGTGGTAAGCATTGGGTAGCTTATCTACCACAAGAGGAGTGGTTCCTGGCACAGAAATTGTAGCTACTGGCCGTTTGGGCAGTTTTTTTCCCGTTACTTTCAACTTTATGGTTTAAAAGCTGCACTTGCACTGTTTCCGACCTTTCCTGTTACTAGCCTAGTCCAGATAAATAGTTGCTGTATCCAGGACTGTTGGTAAGCTTCTGTGCCCCGCAAGCCTTTCTGGTTGGAGGGAAGCCTTCTAGCCTATTAGTGGGAGTGGTAAGCACTAGGTAGCCTATCTACCACAAGAGGAGTGGTTCTGGCCTAGAAATTGTAGTTTATTAGCCATTTGGGCAGTTTTTTTCCATCTCTCTCAACTTTCTGATTTTAAAGCCAGTGTTTCCGCTTGATCCCCACCTTTCCCGTAACTAGTCTAGTCCAGGTACATATTTGCTGTATCCAGGACTGTTTGTAAACTTCTGAGCCCCCCAAGCCTTTCTGTTGGAGTACAGCCTTCTAGCTTATTAGTGGGAGTGGTAAGCACTAGGTAGCCTGTCTACCACAAGAGGAGTGGCTCTTGGCCCAGGAATTGTAGTTTATTGATCATTCGGGAAGTTGTCCATCTCTTTCAACTTTCTAGTTTAAAAGACCACATCTGCGCTTGTTTCACATCTTTCCTGTAACTAACCTACTGGAAAGCACTAGAAAGCCTTAAACTGATACAAGCCTTCTAGCTTAAAAGAGAGACTTTGGAGTGATTGAGTATCAGTTTTCTGTATTTTCTTGCTGTACTTAACTGTTTTCCACCTAAACACTGATTTTTCCAGCACTTATTGTGATTTAAAAGCTTGTTTTCTTTCACATATTGTACTTATTTAACTGCCTGAACTTTTAAAAAAGTTATGTTTTGTTTAAGTAAACTGTTTAACTATTGTAGGCTACACACTAAAGTGTGATAGCCTTTTCTGATCGCTTGTAGTCGTTTAAAGCTGTTTTAAGTGTACTTTTTACTGTTTTTGCCTGTGTACTTTTTACTGTTTTTGCCTTATCTTTTCAAAAAAACCAAAAAAAAACCAAAAAAAAAATTCTTGTTTCCCGCCATTTTAAGCTAGTATTTTACACTTTTCAGGTTAGTGCTGAATTCAGGACTGTGTTACAAGTTTCTGAGTTGCCCGTACCTTACTTGGATAGAGGTACGTTTCTCTGTTCACCAGTAAGAGAGGGGAACTTTTAGCAGCCATCTGTCCCTGGAGGAGTGGTTCTAGCCCAGAAGTTAGTAGTTTAAAAACCACGTTTGCAAGGTTTTGTGCACTGGGCAGCATTGGTTAGCTAGGGTTAAATTATTCCCGGCTCCACTAAGTCTCCTCTTCAGTTTTTCACTTGAAACTAGTCTAACTCTCAACCTAAGCACTCAAAAAGCATCCGACAGTGCAGCACTTGCTCAGACCTAATAGCAAACACTAATATACCCCAACACTTGACTTCCCAGCAGGGCAAGGCTCTTTATCCACCCCTCACCATCCAAGCGAATAAGCAGCTCACCCTACTATTCAGGCATGACCAAAGGGCAACTTCAGGTGTAATCTCCAGTCCAGCTGGTGAATCTGGGTATCCTGAGGCAATGTTACAACTGCCTCATGTACACAGACAGCCCTCTACTCCTACCACAAAACACTAACAAATGCAAGAGATGCAATTATACAGCCAAACTGGAGGCTAAGGTCTCTCCACCCAAGACTGGAACAGACAGTCATGAGGAGAAGGTTAACACTTGCAGCACACCTCCAGCCTCACATAGACTCACTAAATCAGCACTGGCAAAAAATACACATAAATACACAAAATCATACTTGGAGGCACCAAATAAAAACCTGCAAAAGCAACAGAGAGCTCCAAAGCAGACACCCACAAAACCTGCACCTCCCATCACAAACCAGACAACACATAAAACACAAAATGAATGTGCCACACAATCACAGCCCTTAAGGTGAAATAACATACCTAACACACTAGTAATAGGGGACTCAATAGTCAGGCACACTGACATCCCACTCACTAGGCTGGACAAGGAGAAGGTTACTGTTAGCTGCTTCTCAGGAGCCAGAATATGCCACATAACACAAGCACTCAGGTCACTCCAGAACAAGTACAAATATGACTCCGTCATTGTTCATGTTGGTGTGAATGACCTAAGATGTACCTCCCTGGACTACATGAAAAGAGACATGGAAGAGCTCTATGATCATGTAGCCCAGGCGGGTATGACTCTGACCCTGAGTAGCATCCTGCCCTCACCAAGAATTTTACCTTAGTATAAAGAAAAAAATTATCAATTTCAACAATTGGCTAAGCTTCTGGTGTCATTCAAAGGGGATCCAGTGTCTGTCAGCCTGGGATGACATGCTTGACAAGCCACGTTGCTTCACAAGAGATGGCTTGCACCTGTCACCCTTTGGTTTTCGAATACTGTCCAAGGCTCTTACTGCCCCCATAGTGCCTTTTTTAGGCAAGGCTCAAAATTCAAACCCACCACCGTAAACAGCACAAGTAAAAAAATGAGGGTTATGCTACTCAATGCCAGGAGTTTAAATCTCAAAATGCATGCACTTGAAGCATTCCTAAGTATGGAGAATGTTGACATCTGTGCAGTAACTGAAACCTGGTTCAAGGCTCCAGAAAGCACTCCAGCACTACTGGGCTAACACTCATACCACACATTTCGGCCACATAACACGGACCGAAACACAAAAGAAGGGGGTGTATCCATATTCATCAAGGATACCCACACCTCCAAGGTAGTGGTGCAGTATGATACCTCTGAGATCATCCATGTGCAACTAACATCGGGCAAATCTGCAGTGCAAATTGTGGTCTGCTACAGATCACCCTCCATGAACCAGGACCACCACTCTGCCTTTCTGGAGACACAGGAAAACATAAAGGTCCTACCGAACACCCTGATATTGGGCAGTTTCAATTACTCTACCATTAACTGTGAAAACTGCTTGAGTACAAACTCCCAGGCTCAGCGCTTCCTGGAATTTATCAACTCAAATGCCCTGGATCAGCTGATAAACTTCCCTACCAGAGGCCACAACATATTGGACCTGGTCATCACCAACATGGGCGACAGGTGTTCTGTACCGGAGGTCAACCCGTCACTGGTTAGATCAGACCATAAACTAATCACCCTGGATGTCCACACCCCACCACCACCCCCAACTAAGGAAATCACAGTGAAAAACTTTTCTAAAGCAAACTTCACCTTACTTAAGGCAGAGGTGGTAAGTTTCACAGCTCCCACGTTAAAGGATAGCACTGCCCAAGATGCAGAATCCTTTACAATTGCACTCTATGAGCACCTACAAGGATGCATGGATCATGCCATCCCCAGCAAAACCAAGACTCACTCCCATAAGAGAAGGAAACCAGTCTGGTGGACCCCTGCCATAAACAGGTTATACAACAGAAGGAGGAAACTAGTTCAGAAAAATAGCAAATCCCAAGAAGGAAGTACATCCTTGATCAGTATCAGTAAGACACTAAGGTCCCTCATAAAATCATCCAAGACTAACTTCGAAAGAAAAATAGCCACGCATTTGAAAGATAACCACAAAGCCTTCTTTAGCTATGTCAAGAATTTAAGTGGCAACTCACAGATATGCTCTGAGCTAGTGCAAAATATCACAAAATATACTGAATCTACTGATATTGCCAACATCCTGGCAGAGGGATTCAGTGCAAACTTCACCTCCATCTCATCTTCAAAAGAGGCCACAACAATACCATAAAAGTGTAGTGTCCTGGAAATCAAAGAAGCACAGGTGAAAACAGCCCTTTCAAAAGCCAAAAACACAGCATCAATGGAGCCAGATGGTGTCCCAGGCTGCATCTCGCATGAACTACAGAACGAACTAACCCCCACCTAAACACGCTGTTCAACCTCTACCTCTCCACAGGCTACATGCCCATAGAATGGCACACAGCAATGGTTATTCTGCTCCACAAAGGAGGGGCCACAACTGACCCTGGTAACTATCACCCCATAAGCCTGACTAGCCTGTATTGCAAGGCAATGGAGCGCATCATCACGGAACACATTAACAAAGGCATTGAGAACCTCCAAACACTTGACCCGACCCAGTTTGGCTTTGTTAAGGGCAGATCATGCCTACTAAACCTGGTTGACTTCTTCGAGAACAAGGCCATAGACGAGGGAAAGGTGGTTCACACAGCCTACCTTGATCTCGCTAAGGCATTCAACACCATTCCTCACTCGGGTATTATAGAAAAACTCACCAGCCTGAACATAAACCCCTACGTCACAAGATGGGTTGCCAACTGGCTTACAGACAGAACTCACAGGGTAAGAATAGCGGGCTCCAGGTCCGACTCTAAACCAGTCAAAAGTGGTATCTCGCAAGGCTCGGTTCTGGGACCCCTACTGTTCGGCATATATTTCTCAGAAGTACAGGCAAACACAGGAGGACTATGGCTAACCAAGTTCACCAATGACTGCAAACTGGGAGCCATAACTGACTCTCCGGCTGACACAGACATCCTTCAAAAAGGCCTTACTGAGACAGACACCTGGTGTCAAAGTCATGGTCTCAAGCTAAATGCCAAAAAATGCATAGTCATCCCATTTGGGAAAAACAAAACACCCATGAATTACCACATAGGCGGCAGCCCCCTTAATACAGAAAAGGTAATAAGAGATCTTCGGACCCAGGTAGATAGTAATTTCTCCTTTGACAATCATATTTCCAAAGTAGTTAGGAAATCCTTCTATGTGGCCCATCTAATTACTAAGGGGTTTGCATCTAGAAATAAAGAGGTTATAGTGCCCCTCTGCTCATCACTCATCAGACCCATCTTAGAGTACAATGCCCCATTTGGGATGTACCTCACAAGACACTTCCAACAGCTGGAAAGACCACAAAAGCACCTCACCAAGAGGATTACTGGCCTCAAACATATGTCCTATGCAGCCCGACTGAAAAAACTCCGGCTGTACTCAGTGGCATATCGCATACTCAGAGTTGCTCTCTGCCTGACTTACAAAACCATGTCCAACTCAGAACTGATGGACATGCTCCACCTAAAGAAGTCCAAGTCACTGCGAGCCATGCGCTCTAGTGAGCTAAACCTCACCACAACAATAAATAGAACATGCCGGAGGGATAGATTCCTATCACAGAGACATGCTTTGGAACAAAATTCCTAACTACATTAGGCAGAGCCCCTCACTAACACTCTTCAAGAGAAGCCTTGACGAGTGGATGGGTAACAGAAAATACACCCCTGGGATCACTTCATTGGCTCTGCTTGACAGAGGCTCAGTTAATTAATCAATGGGGTGGCAAAAGCCGACACACTCTGGCTAGGCTTATAAATGCCCTCGGGCAGATAGCCTAGTACCTACCTATGAACTTAATTGAAACAGGGCATAAATGCTCAAGTGACATCTATTGGTCAAAATTAAAATTGCAGGTTTACCAAATATATATATTTTTTTCAGATTATAAGTCAGGTAGCATAATGCTAAAATACAGTAGTTAGCAATATAAATGTAAGGTAACTACAGAAGTAGGTCCCAGTAGACTGTCATCAGGGACCTCAGGGGCAACTGTTAGATTAGGGACTTCCATTTTAAAATAGTTATTAGACATTAAACAAGCTAAAGGGTAAAATAAATTGTGTTTCATTTATGCATAAAAGGCAGTTAAGCAGAAAGGAAAATAACCTTGCTGGCCAAGCATGAAAAGACGGTTTATTAAAAAGGAAAGATAAGCATAAAGTATGCAGACAGAATGTTCTTTTCTCAAGAAAAAGATCAGCTACAGAATGTTCCTTAATGAAGCACATATAAAGCCTGAGACCAAGGTTAAAAAAGTAAATAAGGAAATTTATGAGACTAAAGCAATATGATATGCTGTGTTCAAGTTAGCAAGGCAGTTAAAGTTAGTAAGTTCATTCGACCAGTTACTTCAGAGAAGATGACAAACATTCAAGCCTGAGTACAGGAAATAAGTAATCTACAGACTATGCCAGTTTGTGTTGTTCAGGACAATCAGAATATGATGTACAGCAACTTGAATTGTTTATAAGTACTGTTAATGGAGACAGTATTTGGGTATTGTGAACATCGAATAAAACCTTATTAAATGAACAACAATGTTTGGAGAATTCATTTTTAAAAGTGTACAAGACTTGGTCCATAAGGGAGAGACTGACACCTATTCAGCATGAGCTTGAGTAATTAAGACTTCCGTTTCTCAGTCTCATTGCATACAGCGCATACAGTGTTTCCAACTAATTATGGTAAAGTACAGCATTATCAAATCTTCTACTTAGCATTAGCAACAGTAAACCTATCTTCCCTTGAAACTCAATAGTCCTTGAAAATGCACAGAAAAGTCAACATTCCTTTAAATTGCAAAGAAACTCAGCATTCTTTGAAAATGCACAGAAACTCAGCAGTCTTTAAAAATGCACAGAAACTCAGCAGTCTTTGAAAATGCACAGAAACTCAACATTCCTTGAATGTACCAAAATTCAACTTCTTCTTCTTCTTCTTTCGGCTTTTTCCCGGTTAGGGGTCGCCACAGCAGATCACCTTGTCCGCACATTGAATGGCAGTGGAGTTTTACGGTGTTGAGTTGCCAGCCCGACGCCCAACCTTACACAGAAGGCACACTCACACACACACCTAGGGCCAATTTAGAGTGTCCAATCCACCTGCAGCATGTCTTTGGGATGTGGGAGGAAACCGGAGCACCCGGAGGAAACCCACGCGACCACAGGGAGGACATGCAGACTCCGCACAGAAGGCACCCCAGCCGAGGATCGAACCGGAGAACCTCTTGCTGTGAGGCAGCAATGCTAACCACTGTACCACCGTGGCCGCCCTGAATGTACCAAAATTCAACATTCTTTGAAAATACACTGAAACTCAATTGCCCTTGAAATGCACTTGCTGATGACAGTTTGACAGTTGGTGTAGAGGATTCAGGCTCTAGGGTCCTGTGTTCAAGATAGAGGGTTTGTGCCTGAATGAGTTAACAAACCTATAATCAACACCTACCTCAAGTGATGACAAACTATAAGAATGGAGGATGACCAGAACATTTTCTTTATAAAAACAGCATTTTTTTTTCAAACTCATATTTATATTATTACAGTGAACACCCCTCTCAACAAAAACGAAATGTTGTTAAGGGACAGTTATTTGACTTTCTGCTATGAAGATTTTTTGGAAGAAACAGGTAAAATAGAGGAATACTTTTTACAGTGTAGATATCCAGCTCATTTACTGAAAGGTTTAGTGACTGAGGTCCTACAAGAATGGTGCACAAAATGTTTTTCCTTGTTGGAGATGAAAGATGATGGAGCAGGATTATGCAAAGGAACTTGACTATAATAGGTAATTTATTTTGAAATATAATCAAAATACCAGGGGTTTACAGAAAATTATTTCTAAGTATTGGGTATTAGATATAAAATGCCTAATAGCTTGGAAACTTTTTGAAGCCCCTGATATTTCCATATAACAGAGGCTGCGGTGGTGCAGCGGTTAGTGTTGTTGCCTCACAGCAAGAGGTTCTCCAGTTCAATTCCCAGCTGGAGCACCTTCTGTGTGGAGTCTGCATGTCCTCCCCACAGTCGAGTGACATTTAAAGTCATGCAGGTAGGTGTATGTGTGTGAAGGGGTGTGCCTTCTTTGAAGGTTGGGTGTCAGGTTGGCACCTTGGCACTGTAAAAATCCACTGCCAACCCTTAGTGGACCAGAGTTCCACTGTGGTGACCCCTAACTGGGAAAAGCCAAAAGACATTAGTTTCACAGGACATAATGTTAAAGATATCCTAAAGAATGGGAAGAAAGAGAAGGCTGTTGTCAAAAATACAAAATCTAAAGGAACATATAAATGTAGTATGTGCAATCGATGTATTTGTGTTACTGACTCTGAATCTTTAGATCTTCCTAGTATAGGAAGGACCTTTAAAAGTTATAAAGTTTTAATTGTAAACTAGGGATATTGTTTTTTTAGCTTATTGTAAAACATGCTATTTATTCTATGTAGGGAAAACCGTGAGAGCCTTAAAGGCAATAATCCATGAACCCAATAATGATATCAAAAAGAGGTTAGAGACCAATGTTCTCTACAGACACTCTTTAGAATGTATGAGTAGTAGGTTTTCCTTTTGGGTTATAGAGCATGTTGATAGGAATCTGAGATGTGGGCAATGGGAACCTTTACTTGAATACTGGCAATTACTCTGGCAGTTAAGGTTAAATGCAACCTTCCTTCCTGGGTTAAAAGGCCAGGTTTCCCTAGTGACAGTGTTAAAATTAAGAGCAGTCAATCTCTAAGCATACTTTTGTGGATTAGTATCATGTTTACCTAGTTCCTTAAACCTTTTTATGTTACCAGCTTCCCCAAATTGGATGTCATTTCATGGTGTGAGTTTGTACTTAGTATCATTTGAGTTACTTGTTGGTATTATTTTTGGGTCTATATTATCTTCTCAAAAGACATGTTCAGTGAACACATTTTCACCAACAAGTAAACAGTGAACTCTGTAATTGCTGAATGGCCAAATCAGCACCTTTCTCCCAGGGGAAAAAGTGCTTGACCATCATCAGGGATTTGCCCTTTTCCCAACTGTAGTGCGATCTTGGAGTTGGTATATGTAGTTGGGGGGGTGTTGGGGGCACAGTCCCCCTGCACTGGGGTGTGTGGGTGGCGAAGCCTCCCACTATGTAGTATTTGAACGTTTGTTTTTTATTAGGCCAAGTGCTTTTTTTTGGGAGAGGTTGCTGATTTGACCATTTGTCGATTATAAATTTTGCTGTTTACTTGTCGATGAAGACGTGTTCGCTGAACACGTCTTTCAACAAGATAATATAGACTCATTATTTTATCTTAGTACATCATGGTTGACTGCAGCGTTTACATGGTTATTTGAGTTACCCAACTTGCCATCCCTAAATGGGGCATTTTACACAAACATACACACACACACACATACACACACACACACACACACACACACACACACACACACACACACACACACACACACACACACACACACACAAAAGCACACACACTAACAGGAAAGGATAAAGAAGACAAGGCTGCAATGGGAAAATTGTCTATATTACAGCACATTTAGAGTCATAGAAAACAATGGTCTAGCAGATAAATATCTAAGGAAGGACTTCAAAACTGGAAGGGAAACAGGAGCTAGAGCAAATGTAGAAGGGGAACCTTGACAGTTATAGATGAGGAACCAAAGATAAACAAGCACTCTCATACAGAAAAAAATGGAAAACTGGTAGAATACTGACATGACAAGAGACATCTGCCCTAGACTAGATCCTTGTCTCCAACCCCCTCAAATACTCTAACTCCAATACACTTCCCAATATATTATAGGTTCATAGGTTGGTACTGGGCTATCTGCCCGAAGGCATATATTAGCCCAGCCACATTGTACAGTATTCACTGCCCCTTTAGTAGTTCCCTAGACCCTTGTACTAGCAGCTAGTACCCTTGGCCCCTATCTAGTAGTGCTGTCGGTGTGATCCTCGGTGTGAACTTTCTGTTACCCAATGACCACCTATCCACATATACTTATAGACGTACCCCCCAAATCCCCAAAACACGTACCTACAAAACATTCAGAAACATAATAAAAACTTTAGCCAAAACCTGTTTAATAACTTACTAAAATTGTTCAGCTGATCTATATTAAAAACTCTACCTCTGGAGACAAAAAAGAACAAATGCAAATCATGTACCTTGGCTTACCAAATCCACCAAACAGATGCTACAAATCAGAGTTAGAGCATGGGAAGATTGGCTTAAAAATAGAAATGAAGCAAATCTCCAAAACTACAGGCAACTACATAATAAAGCAAAAAAATAAATAAAAAATCAGTGAATGTGGATAAAATAAAAATTATTTTTCACAATTAACCAATCATAGAAACACCTTAAAAATTTTCTGGAAAACCATCACATCACTTCTTATCCCTGGGTCCATACAAAACACTGCTCCAAACCCAGACAAGACCACAATTGAAGTGGCTAATGATTAATACCCACTTCATTGGCAACATAGCTACATTACTCATAGTCTCTAACTCTAGTACAAATTCTAAGTCTGTTAATAATTTCCCCTCCCTTAGACATCCACTAAGGACAAGAATACCTCTTCTACCCACTACCCAAATCCTTCAGCACTTAATATTCCAATAACTCCATTCTCTCTGCAACCAGTATCTACTAAATTAATTTGTAAACTTTTTCCCAACTAAAACATTGTTCCTCTTCATTTGACATTCTTCCACCAGAATACTTAAAACTCACTGCTGACTCAATTGCTTATCCTGTCAGCATTCTTATCAATCGATCCATTATGGAATCACATGTCTCTACCCTTTGGAAGAAATCAGTCATAACCCCTTTGAACAATGGAGGTAAATCTAATGATTAACAGATTATAGATCCATATTTATCCTCTCCACTCTATCTAAATTGCTCAAAAAGTGCATACATATACAATTCTTAACCCATCTTATCCCTAATATTCTCCTTACACCCACTCAACATGGCTTTAGGCCAGCACACAGTATGACAATCACTCATCTCTGTTAGTGATACAGTAAACAAAGCTAGGGTCTCCAGCCTATAAACATCTGTAGTACTACTAGATTTCCCAAAGGCCTTTGACACAGTCTTACATGACAAACTTCTTCGGCAACTATCATCATTAGGCTCTTCACTACCCTCCAAGCTATGGTTTAACAGCTATCTATCCAATAGGCAACAATGTGTAAAGTGGCAAGGTTGCCTATCTCAATACCAGACTAACAAAACTGGAGTCCCATAGGGGTCCATTTGTGGACCCCTCCTATTCAATATTTTCATCAGTAATCTACACACTGCCTGCCACCACAGCACACCAATCCAATATGCAGATGAATCCACTATCCTGTCCTCCTCTAACAACACACCTGACCTGTTGCAAAAGACATGGACCATATTTACCTCAAAAGAATTATGGCTAAGCAATGCACAATTACTACTTAACCCTAACAAAACTAAACTTTTACTTTTCACTCCCAAAACATTGACATCTCAATTCAAAATCTAGCCCCATAATATATTGTAATATAGAAAACTGAAATTGAAATTGTAACAGGTGCTAAACTACTAGGTATCACAATAGACAACAAACTCACATTTGACCAATACATACATAATGCTATAAAAAAACTCATTTCAAACTAGAGATATTTTATAGACACAAAAATTTTATGGAACCAAACACCAAAAGGATAATAGCAAATACCTACTTGATCCCCTCTCCACTCTATGGTGGTTCCATTTTTACTATCTGCACATCACACTCAAAACCAAACTTCAGTCTTGTTATCATAAAATTACTAAATTTGCTACAGGTTCATCATACCATACCCACCACAGCTATATTCTTAAAGAACTAAACTGGTTACAATTCCCCCGCTATCTTGATTACCCACAACTTTCACTTGTGCAAAAACTAATACACAAACCTGATAGATGTCCTGCCTTAAAATCTATTCTACATATGTACATTCCCACCTGAAACCTCTATTCTGCTGTAGACATATACAAACCCAATAAAAGAGATAGCCAGTGTCTCTACTCTTATGTTTTAGCTAAGCTATGGAACAACCTACCAAACAATATCACCAGTACAGACAACACCAAAAAGCTCAATCTTATATTAAAAAAAAACACCTTTTCAACTCATGGACCTGCCTTTGTCCTACAACCAACATTTAATCTCTACCTTACCATATTTTCGTTGGCTGTCTCCTCTCATCTTTCTCGACACCATTCTAACCTCCTACTAACTTTTTTTTCCCTCTCTTTCTACATCCCATTCCCACTATTTCTTTAATTTTCTTAATACAAAACATTTTACAATTCCCTAATAACGTTATCCTTGCATATAAACTTTCACTTTTACTTCAGTCCTCTTTATTGCTTTCACCTGCTCTAACTTTCCTCAGTGATTAACCGTTCCTCTCCAGAAACATCAAATGTTCTGTTTTTTCCAATACTTATTATTTATATCTTGTAAAAATATGTATGTGTTGTTAATTTCTTTCTATACAAAATTTAAATGTGTTTGTACATTCTCTGCCTCTTATTGTACCTCTTGCATTTATGCAATACTGTTTATAATTTGATGTAATATGTTTACTGATGTTGTCAATTTCTTAAATCTCTGTTGGAGCTTTTCTCCCTGGGCCTCAGCTGAAAATTGTTTTCTCACCCAGTCGGACTTTCTCTGTTTCCAAATGTCAATAAATAAATAAACAAATACTTAGCAGAGAAGAGCATGAGGGGCAAACCATCTTATACTCCTGATACAGAGCATATTTGAGTAGAGTACATGGGCTAAAACATACTTAATGGAGAAGAGTATGCAGACCAAACCATCCTACACTCCTGATACCGAGCATGTTTGAGCAGAGTACATAGGCTAAAACATACTTAACTCCTGATAATGTTTATATTTGTCCATAGTTTCACTAACCTTTTATGCTGCTACTGCGTATGATTTGATACTAACCAGATGATTTTTACTTTATTATCATTTAGGTCAAAATGAGCATATTTTGCTCTCACTGAAGTAGTGTAAAGGTTTGTGAACAGCACTGTAATATATTTATGAAGGCACTGGACCATAATATATTAACATAGGCTGTGTACTGCACTACATATACTTTATTGTGGTATTACCAGGTGGTATTTATGAATGTCAAGAAAGGAAGGAGCAAGGGCAACGAATCATAAATGGCAAATAATTAATGGCTGAGCGTGATCATTTTTCCTACCTCACTCTCAAGAGTTTTCTGGAGAAGACGCTTCCCAGAGTAGCTGCTTGTACATATACTACACTAATGGATGTGGTACTAAACAACAATTTTCTACACTTTGAGGGACAATATTTCAAACAAGTTGCGCCCCCATATATGCAAATTTAGTTATGTCCTACTGGGAGTAAGAACACATTTTCCCAGTGAATTTTGGACATATATAAGGCATTACACCAGATTCTTGGATGATATTTTTATTGTGTGGGAAGGAGATGAAGAGACATTGAAACACTGTTTGCAGTACATTAACCACACAAGTGATTTCTTTAAATTCACCCATGAGTACAGTAGGGTCAGTATTTCATACCAGGACGTTAGCTTAACTATTGACAATAGGAGTAACATCTTGAAACCCAACATCTTCAGGAAGCCTGCATTTTCCAATTCTTATTTAGAATTTGGTAGTTGGCAACCCTGCCATCAGAAGAAATCCATTGTCAAAGGACAATATGTAAGGGCTGCAAGAATGACATCAGCTGACCAAGATTTTTTATTGGAAGTTGAGTATATGACAAGCTTATTTATCAAAAGGGGTTACCATGAGGCTCTTTGTAAAATATTGGCAGAGGAGGTCAGACACAAAAGAACTGAAGGTGTCTATAGGGCCATTTTGATGGGAATGTGGACTATGACAATGGCAATGGTTTTAGCATGCCACGCAGCAACCAGGTAGATATAAAAAGCAAAATGGGGAACAATTTGTTATCACCACGTATAATCAAGATGCTGAGTGGGTAGTTCGCATCATCCTGAAAAACTGGAGGATATTAGTAGCTGATGGCTCTCTTGTAGATAAGATAGGGGGATCCCCCAGAATAGTATATAGAAGAGACAGATGTTTGAAAGAATTTTTGGAAATTAGGGCTCATATCAACTCACAACAAAACAGTAGAATGCCTTGTAATTTTAAATGTGGCAGATGCCATGCATGTGCATATATTTGTGAGACAGGTGGTACCATATTCATTAATGGAAGAAAGTTCTACTTCCATGGTCATTTCAATTGTAACAGCAGAAATTTAATTTATATGGCTAAGTGTCAGCATTGTTCTGCCTTTTATGTTGGCAAAACCAGCAGGCAATTTAAGGACAGAATTAGAGAGCACAGTTGTTCTTCTTCTTTTGGCTTTTCCCAGTTATGGGGTCACCACAGCAGAACTCCGGTTCGCTAATGATTGGCAGTAGATTTTTTATGGGTGCCGAGGTACCAGCTCGATGCTCAACTTTCAACGAAGGCACACCCATTCTACTCATGTTTTTTGAATGCCACTCGACTGCGGGGAGGATATGCAGACTCCACACAGAAGGCACTCCCACCGAGAATCGAACAGGAGAACCTCTTGCTGTGAGGCAACAATGCTACTGCTGCACCACCGTGGCTTACAGTGCTGACATTAAAAATATGAAGTCAATGAATGCCCTAGCCAAACATGTAATGTAAAATCCAAACCACAAGCTTAAATGTTTTGTATTACAACAGTTGGTGAAGGACAGGCAGGGCAGGGTGATTGACCTTATTTTAGATGTATGCGAACTAAGATGGCAATTGAGATTGGATGCCACCATTTTTCCTGGCATTAATGACAGTGCCAGTATTGCAGCCATACTAAAAATTAAACACATTTTAGATTAACATACACAACACTAGTGTATGTAGCATTTAATTAATTTACTTGTATAAGTTTGCAACCATTTTTTTGATACTGTTTAGTACTTTATTGTCAGAATGAGACAGTATTCTGAATTTTAACATGCATTTTATATGTCTAACAAATAGGTGGGATTGGTGCAATACTATGCAATTTTAACTGGTATTTAAGGAAATTTTATCCTACCAATTACTTTTAATTGTTAATTGATTTAGAGGGAGGGGTATAAAAAGTTGAGTTAGTAATGTTCATTGTTCTGAGGAAGTCCAACAGCAATTAGATGAAAGCACTTAACCTTTGAATTGTGAATTGTGAATTGTGAATAAAGAAGTGTGCAACAGTCTTGGTGTCCTGGGTGCCTTCATATTTGTAGCTGTTTGTACATATGGCCTGAGCCATGGATCGAGTACTAAAAAACATACTCACACCCAGGAAAATTGCACCACTTGGTTTGCTTCTATCCTGTTTGCGTAATATTTCATTTGACACTACAGAGAATGCAGGCCAACTTTTTGTCCAGACAGCAGTGTAAGCTAAAATACATTTTTACTGGCCTGTGCAGTCTAACCTTTGTCTGGGAATATTTTTCTAGAACCGTTTCAGAGCAGCAAAGACAGATAGAGGATTTGAATTACCTATGGTTTACTGTGATCTCTCTTTTTGCAATAGAATCCCATGTGCATCTTTGCATAATGTTATGATTTGTTGTTGGGATATAGATGCCTGATTAGCTTAAGAGTAGCGTCAGTTGAAATTATAGTTGTGTCATCGTTTTTTTTGGTGAAGCCATGAGACATCAGTCTTCACTATCTTTGTTACTTCATGTTGACTTTGAACACAGAAGGTTAAAAGAGGAGGGATGCTTTAAGACTGATTTATTGATAATCTATGCAGTCAAGGAAGCAGCCTGGAATTATTTCACAAAGTCATAAACTTGCCTGCAGACCTTGTTGGCTATCTTAATGTCTCCTATGAGATCAGCTACGCTAGACCTTAGCATCTGTTCCCTTCAGATGTTGATTTACAGGTGGACTAAAAGTGTTTGCTTTACAGATGGAAGTTACCTATTTATGGGGAGAGATGCTGTGCATTTTTAATAAGGGCTTTGCACTTGTTTTGGAAAATAATGTTCAGGTTTGAGTCCAGGAAAAGTTGCATTTATAGGCTAATGAGGCCATATTTTGGCAGTTCATCAAGTTATTCCACTCAGCTATGATCTATTTTGATACTCCTATTTTAACTATACCTCTTGTAAGCATAAGTCATGAAAACATTATGGAGTGACAACATGTATTTTTGTCTGAGTTTTGAAAAATCCAAATACAGTGAAGTAAACTTGTGCATTACACTAACAGAAAGGCACCTTATTTGGTTTCATGACTGCAAGGATTGTTGCTGGTTATCTAACAGGTTTATAATTGCAAAGAGATAAATAGAGGAGTGATCTTTCATCAGTTGCAACATGATGTCTGTCTGTCTTTATCTGGGATATAATTTAAATGGCATGTAATCACTTTGTCCTGGCATAGCTTTTAGTCCTGCTGGCTTTTCTGGTAAATAAAATACCTTGGAAATACATTTTATAATTGTAGAAATAGTTAGGTTATTGATAAATATCATGGCCACGTCAATGTCAAAACTGAAAATAACTTTTCCTCACTTCCTTTTGATGGTACTACAATCCCACTTGCCAAGTCTAAATTTATACTATATGCACTACATATTCCCTGCAGTGGACATTTCTTAATTATAACTGATACAGAGATGGAAAAGGTGTTTGTAACTTCAGTAACAAGTAATCAGTTATAATGTCACCAAAAACTGATAGGGCTTAGAGACAAACTAATATAACTGAAATGGGCAGACAAGCAGGCAGACAGATAGGCACACATGCACATACACGCACGCACACACACACACACACACACACACACACACACACGTGCACATTGTTTAATTTACTCATTCATATCTTATGACTGAGTAACTTGAAATCACAGCTTCTTGATAAAATAATAGTTGAACAACACATGACCCTTCTCTTTCTTCAGACATTATTACATTTCTTCTTATATGTCAAATGAAGTACTTTTCATAAAATGCTAATATGATCTAGACATTCAGTGTTCTTAATTCTACACTTGAAATCAATAGTCTGATGTCTTTTTATGGGTTAAAACCAAATTATTCTTGGTTGTTTAGGAAATCTGACAGTGTCAGACAATATCTGACAATACTAAGAAGCATTATTCAATATTTAACTGAAGAGATCCAAAGTCCTGTCCTTTGACTCATTCACTTCAATGGAGCTCAGGAAGTTTGCATTGTAACTTCCAATGGGCGGAGCCTAAGTCTTTTGACAGAATCTGGAAACATTGGGGTTATGAAAGAAAAATAAATGGCAAACCGTTCAGCACAAACTATAGTAGTAGTATTCTTTAGGTTCTGTGTCTTAAACTGAATTTTATAAGTCACAGTAAACACAGTCCCCAAGATTCATGAAGCTTGTGCTAGGAGCAGGCGTAGCATCAGCGATCTATTGCTAAATATGGCCACTGAACGATTCAGGTACGAGCTGTTTCCATGTGCATTTCCAGCCTACACCAGAGCTGCGCAGCTCCCGGTGCATGTATGCTAATTACCCCATGTGCAGCAGTGTAGCATGCAAATGAAGGTATATAGTGATTCATGAAGTGGTGCAGGCATAGCGTAAGCATGCAGAAATGTAAACCAAAAAAAACAGTTTACATTTTTTCAAATAGAAAATCGGAGCCATGAAAGCAGACCAAACTTACATATTATAATGTTAATATTTGTCAGTGGCTAAATATATAGCCAATGGCATAAAAAAAATGCACAACACATACAAAATAACATTTAATGTCATGGCCACACTAACGCAAAGTAAAATTGCAGTGCATCGGTGCACAAATGGGATCACAATGAAAATATATTTATATGTCATAAAACTGCAATGTAACACATTTCATGAATTCCTCATAACAGTCAATGTCACGCATGCTATACCACAACCATGGCACAAGGGTTACTAAGAGTCTGTGACAGTGTTCTGCGCGGTAACTAGGAATTAGTAGTCAATGCCATGCAAATGAGTCAAGTAATATTGAATCGCAAAATACCCACTGGCGTAAGGATGTACCACACAGTGTAGTGGTACAATACTGAGGTGTGCCCTGAAGATAAACATGACATCAAGAGAGGGGTGCCCCACCTTAACTGTAAGCACATTGGAGCATTGCTAATCCGGGTTGCCTGTTGCTAAGCAAAGCCACAGGATAGGAGTGTGGAAGTAGCCACAGCTCTGCTTAGCTGAGAGCACACAAGGTAACCAAAAGTGCATGTGAACATGGATAAAAACGCGCTCGAAACCCGGTAAACGGCTGTGCGCTGAGCACACCACAGCTGAAACAGGAAGGATACGGGAAGACAATAAGGAAATGCTGCAGCATGGTAATTGGAGTACAAATGAGTAATTAACACCTAGGAACTCACAGTGGGCCATTGACAACAGCTAACAAGGCTGCTAGCAGCTACTTGCAGAACAGGAAAGGGGAGGTGCCGTACTGCAAAGAAAAGAGAACTATCACAGCAGAACAAAGTAAACTTGCAGTAGATCAGCTACATAACACATTTCGCCACACAATCCTGGGTTGGGAAAGTACAAAACAAGAAAGCAGGCAGCTGGATGCATGCCTGACAATGGGAGGGGAATTGGGTTGAAAAGTGAAGTAAAGGACAACAGATGAATCATGGCAGACAAGCGTAAGTCAACACTAAAGGCCCCACAATAGCAGTACCTGCTGTAAAACCCATAATTAAGATTTCCTACAGCTGGAATTGCACATATACACCCAATTACACCAGCAGCATCCATTGCGCAATAGTATAAAGTGTGAAACCCCCACACGCACACTTGTGTATTCCCAGACACTCTGCATCATTGGTGTATACAGACAGGGAACTTTTAATATGTACATGTTAGGGGCTGCCATAGATTTGATTCACCAGCATGTGTTGGAGACTGACAGTGGTGTGGAGGGTGATGCTGACAACCATCTCACTCACCGGAGGAGGAGAAGAGTGTTCAGACCAAGGGTAACCTGCCAGGGGCTACATGATCTGGAGATAGTAGAGTGTTACAGGGTGGACAGGGACAACATACAGCAACTTGTTGAGCTGTGCCGGCCATGCCTCAGAGCCAGAAATAACAGAGGGGAACCCATCCCAGTGGACACAAAGGTATATGTAAGTTGGAGTATACTAGCCACAGGTACCTTTCAAAGGCCAACTGGGGATATCATGGGGATCTCATAGGCATCAGCATCCAGGGTACTCCACCAGTTCCTGGATGCCATGTTACCACATGCTAATGAGCACATATACTTCCCCCGAATGCAGGAGGAGTTGGCCAGCAATATGTGTTTCTTCCACCGTGTGGCAGACTACCCGGAGGTACTGGGGGCAATAGACTGCATGCACATACACATCAAGATACCACCCACTGAACAGGGTAGGCACTACATAAATGGCAAGGAATACCCCTCCATCAACTCCAGGTCATGTGCAATGCCAAGGGCATTATCATGGATGTGTATGCTGGCAGCCCTGGAAGCTATCACGAGTCCCAAATCTGGCATGCCTCACAGCTGTATCAGGTATTTGTCAGGGGGGACATCCCATATGGCCACATGGTGGAGGATGCTGGCTATGCACTCAAACCGTGGATGATGACTCCCATCAGAAATGCACACACAGCCATGCAAGAACACCATAATGAGGCACATGCAGAAACCAGAATAATCATAGAGCATGTGTTTGGGATGCTGAACTCACGGTTCCATTGCTTGGCCATATCTGGTGGAGTCTTGCAGTACGCTCCAGGCACATGTGCCCACATCTTTATAGTATGTGCCATGCTACACAATATGATTCTGCGGAAACAGCTGCAGCAGGGACATAATGGTGAAAGCCCTCACAGCCCACCACCATTGCCAAGGTCCCCACAGGCACAGAGGGACTCAGACCACGAACAACCTGAGCCAGCCCCAGTAGGCAGATGGAGGCATGCCCTGTATGCCCATGCCTTGGCAAGGAGAGAATGTATAACACACACACTGACAGTGTAGGTACCTATGAACTGACACCCTTCTCCACCTGCACACACAGCAAACATGGATGGCACACACACACGACCACCTGTAAATTGTCATGTATAGGTTGTCTACTGTGTGCATCCTACATAGGCAGCCCTCAACTATTGTACACACAACTGCCATTGGCACAAGGTAAGTCAATACCTGAACAGTAAATTAAGCTATCAGCATGTATTGATATTGTATGTATAGGTTCATAGATACATAGGTAGGTACATGCCTAACTGCTCAAGGCCATTCATAAGCCTAGCCAAAATGTGTCTGCTGTCACCACCCAATTAATTAACTGACTGTCCCTTTGTGGAGCAGAGCCAATTGTGGGATCCCTGGGGTATATCCACTGTTCCCTATCCACTCTGCAAGGATTCCCTGGAGTGTTAGTGAGGGGCTCCATATAATGTAATCAGGGATGTAGTTCCAAAGCATGGGAAGTACCCGTGACAGGAATCTGTCACTCCAGCATCTTTCAGTTATGGTTGTGGCAAGGTGTAGCTCACTACAGTGTGTGGCTCACTGTGACATGGATGCCCATAGGTGGAGCATATCCATTAAGCCTGACATGGACATGTCTTTGCTGGCCAGCAAATATCATCTCTGAGTAAATGAGATGCCATTGAGTAATGCACGAGTTTATGCAGTCTGGCAACATAGGACACATGTCTGAGGGCATTATCCCTCTATGAGAGGTACATTCGTGGCCCTTCCAGCTGTCAGATGTGTCTTCTGAGGTACATCCAAAATGGGTTATCATACTCGATGATGGGATTGATGACTGATGAGTAAAGGGGCACAATAACCTAAGTCTATTTAGATGTGAACCCTTAAGTAATCAGATGGCCTACATAGATGGATGTCCGAACTACTTCTCACATATGACTGTCAAAGGAGAGATCACTATGTAATGTAGTCCCCACATACCCATTACGTCATCTAAATTATACTGTCTGCCACTCGTGTTAATATGTGTGTGTGTAGTTTCCCAAAATGGAATGACCATGCAGTATGTGGCCTTTAGCTGGAGGCCATCACTCTGACATCCTGTGTTGGTCTATATGAGGCCCCTTGAAGGACATCTGTGACAGCTGGACTGTCAGTTATGGCTCCCAGTCTGCAGTAATCACAAAACATGACCTGCTATAGTCCACCTGTGTTAGCCCATATCTCTGAGAAGTATATGGAAAACAGTATTGGTCCCAGGACTGAGTCCTGTGGGACACGAGTTGTGACTGGTCAAGAGTTGGACCTGGAGGCTGCTAGGCTTACCATGTGGGTTCTGTGTGTACGCCTGTTGGCAAACTAACCTATGATGTATGGGTGTATGTACTGGCTGGTGAGTTTAGAAATAATACCTGAGTGGGGAAAGGTGTCAAAACCCTTGGCGAGGTCCAGGTAGTATGTGTGAACTACCACACCCCACACCTAAATTCTAGGTGGCTATAAGATGTCAAACTGGTTCAGTAGGCATGATCTGCACTCAGTCAAGGTGACCTGGGTTGGGTCAAGTGTCTGGAGGTTACCATTGTCTATGTTAATGAGTGCCATGAGGATGCATTCCATAGCCGTGAAGATCAGGCTACTCAGGCCTATGGGGTGGTAGTTACCATGGTCAGTTGTGTCACCACCTTAGTGGAGTGTAATATCTATTGCCATGTGCCAGTGAATGGCCATGTAGCCTGTGTAGAGGCTGATGTTGAATTGCTATATTAGGTGGGGGGCCACTTTGTCTTGTAGTGTCTGCTGGATGCAGCTGGACACCATCTGCCTCCATTGACACTCTGTCATGCTGTTTGAAAGGGCCATTGCCACCTGTATGTCTCAGATGTCTGGGATACTGTACATTTTGGGTATTGTTGTGGGCCCAATAGGGGGTGAAGCTTGCTCCGAATGTATCATCAAGTGTGTTGGTTATATCAATAGGGTCAGTATATTCAGTGCAATATTGCACCAGCACAGTGCAAATCTGTGTGTTACTGCTTACATCCTTGACATAGCCAAAGAAGCCTTTGTGGTCATATTCCGAATCCATGCCTATTTACCTGTGGATGTCAGCCTTAGATGATTACATGAGTACCATAATTGCTAATACTGGTCACAGACTACTGTACTACTTGTGTTATATAGCCTGTATATTGCAGGGGTTCAGCAGACTGGTGTCCTTGTGTAGGAGTAGCTAGTCCTGGTTTACTATTGATGGCATGACCCATACATCTTTGTAGGTGCTTATAGAGTGCATTTGTAATTCTGTCTGTATCTTAAGCAATGTCATCCCTGAGCATGGGGCCTGTGAACCCTCCCACCTCAGTCATTAGTACTGTGAATTTAGCTGTAGAAAATGTATTCACTGTGTTTTCCTTGGGTGGGGGAGATAGTCAGGAATAGAAATCATCAGTGAATAGTTCATGGACAGATCTAAACAGTGACCAGTTTACCTCTGCTGCAGTGCACCTGTTGCACATGTCAGTGATTACCACTTCTAGTATGTTTTCACCTCTTGTTAGTCCATCTACCAACTGATACAGACTATATGAGGTGATAAATCTCAGGAAGTGCTGGGCCTGGAAGTGAATACTCTCGTAGGTTATCCAGTTAAGTGTAGGGTAGCCAACACTGACTAATAACAGGGTGTCTGGTAGGACTGTCATGTTTACCACTGTCTCCAGATTGTTGTAGTGGTGCTCCTGGGTCATGGAGGGCTTTTTGTAGCAGCTCATAGTTTGCATTGCAGTCGTGGCTGATGTTAGCTGCACATGGATGATCAAAGAGGTATCATGCTGCTCCACTAACATAGAGGTGTAGGTATCCCCGATGAATATGGATACACGCTCTCCATGTCTGTGCCAGTCCATGTACAGTGGCTGAAATGTGTGTTATGGATTGTAGTCTAGTAGCACTGGTGTGCTCACAGGAGCCTTATACAGGTCCCAGTCACAGAACAGATGTAGATGTTGTCCATACTGAGGGGTGCTGTGAGTGTGTGCATGTTGTGAGTACTACCTCTGGTGTTGAGTAGCCTAACCCTCATTGGTTCCACTATTGTGCAGTTCATGAAGGTAAGATTCACCTCTGAGACCTGCCTAAAAATGGCACCATGGGGGTGCCAATAGCCTTGCCCAGCATTCCAAAGCCTTTAGGCTGACACATGCAAGTTGGTATGGCATTGTTGCAGGCATGTATCCCATCTGTGCTTGTGTCCCATCTTTCCTGTAGGGAAATCTATACATGTCCACTAGCTACCAAGATAGGCTTTTGGTGTGATTATGTATCAGTAGCCTGTATGCTATTGCTGTACTTATCTGTTGTCTGACTAAATGGTGAATTTAGATTGTATATTGTGATCAGAAAACTCTGTATAATCACATATGATGTTGGAGATGGCCTTCACTGTAGAGGTTCACAGATAGGTAGTAGGCTATCTGCTCAAGAGCATTTAGAAGCATAGCTACAGTGCTTTACCTGCACCATTGATTAAGTAATTGAGCCTCTGTCAAGCATAACCAATGAAGTGATTCCAGGCAGAGTTGCTGGAAGCTGTTGAAGACTGGGGTGCTGTAGGGTGATAGGGGCACGTAGTGATCTCAAAAGGGCATGTTAACATGACAACCCAACAGCATTCAATTTCCCCAACAGGTCTAGCAGATGTAAAACTGGAGTGGCCCCCCCCACACCCTGGCTGTATGTTTCTGGGACACATGATCCCAGGGGTGTATATACTGTTGCCCAGTCACACATCAAGGTTTCCCCTGAAGTGTGTCAGTGAGGGGCTATGCCAAATGTAGTTAGGATGTTAATGTATAGTCTCTCAATTCATGTGTTATGTCGGTATTTCGAGAAGCTCACTGGGTGCGGGTGGCTCTGCCTGTTGTGTAGCCAAGCTTACACATAGGATTCATGGACATAAGAAATAGGCAGAAGGAACGGTAATGTCAATAGTGTAATAGCTACAGCATTTGCATAATATCTGTGCAGTTCTGGTTCAAATCCCAATAAAGTCAGAGATGATTTACATGTTACATAGTATACCTTAACCACAGCTTGCATATATAGGTAGTATTCCACAGAATAATAAACATTTCGAACACACAACTGCTGAAATGTGCGTTAATCACCCTTGCACTACCAGTGCCTGCTCTGAGAGGTAAAATGACCACTGCCAGGATTAGAACAAGCAACCATGTACTCAATCTTCACAGTAACCTACCACAAAGCTACCTGAGATGTACCAATGGCAGTTGTGTATTCTGACAGGTTAAAACACAAAAGGGAGGAATGTGTGAAAATAGGACAAACCGGCATGTACCCAATGAAAGGTGTATGCTATATATATATTTATATATATATATATATATATATATATATATATATATATATAGATATATATAGATATATATAAATAGAGAGAAAGAGATATGTCGATATATGGGGATATACATATATATGTAGATATATAGATAGGTTAACATCTACATATCCATGGAGGTACATATAAATGGGATACCTACGAAATACCGAATGCTTGACATACCGATGTGCGTAATCATGAGGCTTAAAGACCGAAAGACCACAGTACCAAGACACCAGAAGCATGAGGTTTGAAATCCCAATGTTAAGGGACATTTAGTCAGTGCTTCTGGTGTTGTGGTTCAGGTAGGTTACTGTGTGTGTGTGTGTTTCTGAGGGTTGTAATTTGTGTAAGTGTGTGTTCTGAGTGTGGTGTGTGTTCCTGGGGGACTGTAATGTTTGCTTTGTGCGTCTGTTTGTGCAATCTAGGAGATAGAATTTTAAAGTAGGGGGTGTGGGGGGCACAGCCACCCACATGGGGGTGTAGGGGGACTAGCCCACCTGCTCATACGTAGTGTAGGATGGTTTGTTTTGGATGTGGTGGATAGCAGTGTGTCTGTGTGTGCATGTGTGTGTTCCATGTTTTTGTTACTTTTACGAGTTTGACTGTTGCTGTTGGTAATGTGGGGTATGGGAGTCGGCCCGGTACTGTGGGCATCGGAATTGTGTGCATTCGGGATTCCATAGGTATCCCGTATACAGCAGTTGAAGTGTTCATATATGAGTATAACATGGACCATAGCAATCACACATTCTGCCAAGACTAAACTTTATGAACAAAGGATATGGAGAGCATATGCCTATACACTATTACAAATATGTGCTATGGACATGAGCCAAGTGGGTCAGTCACCAACACAACTCCAATGACTGCAAATACCTATGACAGAAATGCACAGCTTTCATGTAGTAACACTTTATTACAATCCTATGTATTGCCGAAAGGATTCAAGGACTAACATTACCTGCATGCTATACAGGAACAAATTAACAGTGCCTTAATGAATCAGCCTGCAATTACCATAGTATTAGTCCACTAAAGGATAGGTGTTCAAATAGGGAAGGAACCCTCATGCACATATCTATTATGTATAAAAGCAGTTCCTACACACCTGCATCTGCTATGTACACCCACCAACATCTCCCCCACGCTCAAACAAATTACAATACAAACTGTAATAACATCACAAACCATTCACTCACTGTAAGACATCTGCAGAAGCCTTAACATACCTTGTCAGAGACACACTAACATGGCCCTATGTGAAATAGTTGCTGTTATACAATGGAACAGCTGCTGATGTTACAGGGTTTGTTTGCACTAATCCCATTTCAGAGGGTTGTGTGTACACTGGGAAGTGTTACCAATTACTGATTAACAGCAAAGTATGATACACATGTACACCAAACCAAAGATGTCTGGTGAGTACACTGTAAACCACCTAACATTTCATGCATAGCTATACAGCCTTGAGCTGCCCAAACATCCTTGCCAGACTGTAACATCTGGAGAAGTATCAGGTACAAACAAACCCTGCATAACTAGCAATGTTCTGAAATATAACAGCTGTACTCACATGTAAAACAAACATCTTCTAGCCATTACACACAATCCATGGAAGTCATGAAGCTAATATATCTCTGTCTGTCTCCATATAGCTGTTGAAATACATCACAAACAACACAACCAGGCTGTCTTCCTTGAAAGTAAGGCAAAAGGAAAACACCCAAGTGAAGTACTGAATTATACACCACTGTTGCCATGGTATTGGCTAATGGAGTAGCTGCACAGCTGATGTGCATCTAATTAACTACTTTGGAACACCAGTTGGTGGTCAGGATAGCACATGTTACTGATATTTAACTATAAAAGGATGGCTTATCACACATCCAAACCATCTGTATATACCAGCAGAACGTTACAAAGATGATTGAAACACAAACTGAAAAGGATTGAAATAACAGTCAACAACATCTCGGGTTACTAATAAGGTATGTAGAACACTCAGTATATCTGTGTATGTAGTACCTGTTCTGTAATATTTAAAGTGTATGCAATGCATATAGTGGAAACAGTTATCTTGTAGTGATATATTGTTGAGCATAGTAACGCTTGTAGTATTTATGTGTGTACTGCTGTAGGTCACAAGGCAAACACTGCATACACCACAAGGGATGCTATATAAGGGCTTTGAGCCCAACAATTCCTTACCAGCCACTGTCAGTGGCAGGGTTGGTCCAACAAGTATGTGCTATAACAGGGGATAGTATATGTTGATATATTGTAACAGTAGGCATATGTAAGGGTGTATTACTGAGAATAACATGTCGAAGGTTGACCTACTGTGCAATTATGATTTGCATTGTGGGATATTGTGCCAATAACTGTGTAATGTACAGTATTGTAGGCAGATACTTATTACAAGTTACATAGCATTACTGTTATGTTAAGCAAACATTAGTTATGTCTATTGGCATTTACAATACACAATAACAGGATACATATGACTTGTAGTCACCCGACGGTTTATCAGCATGATGGCAAAGTAAAATGGAAGAGCTAGTTAACTATCCATGCAACATGAGACATGTAATAAGTTCAAAGGTAGGTACTAGGCTGTCTGCCCAAGGGTATTTATAAGCCTATAATCTGTTCTGTAATATGTTATTGAATGTTATGTTATTTTACATTAAGAGGGTTCGTGTTCTGCACTCTTGTGGGAGGAGAGGCTGGACTCTGTCCTGTTGAGCTGGGAATTTCTGGTTAAAGCTTATAGTGCCTGCATATTTGAATTGCTTCTTACTGAAATTGGTACACCTTGTTTGCTGTAGCATAGACTAGATCCAGGCCTGCTGAATCTAGCTTTGTTTGTATAACTTGAGCACTAATCCAGGCATTCTTTAAAGTATTCAGTTGTATTTATTACTGCTGGTAGTAACTTGATTAAAGTGTAGCTATCATTTCTAAGTATTTTGGATTAAGCACTTGGGCTTCAGACCAGTTGTTTTACATTAGGAAGGTTTGTGGCCTGCACTGTGGTGGCAGGACAGGTAGCTTACATCCATCTAAGTTGGGAACTGCTGATTGAGAGCTCAGTTTCTGTTATTCTAAAAGTGTATTAGTTCTGGTTTAAGCACTTGGGCTTCAGGCCAGTTATTTTACGTTAAGAAGGATTGCGGTCTGCACTCTTGTGGGAGGAGAGGCTGGACTCTGCCCTTCTGAGCAGGGAATTTCTGGTTAAAGGCTTATAGTGCCTGCATATTCTAACTGTTTCTTACTGAAATTGTTACACCTTGTTTGCTGTAGCATAGACTAGATCCAGGCCTGCTGAATCTAGCTTTATTTGTATGCTTGTTGTTTGTTTATTTCCCTGAAATGCTAATTCCACCTAAAACGCAGCCTTTTAGCACTTCGGTGGATCCCTAGTGATATCTGCATTGCTTACTGTACTTATTTCCTTGTTTCACTTGAAAGAAAGTTACTGTTTGTTGTTTTTGCATTTAAGTTACCTGTAACGCATTGCATTTAAGTTACCTGGCACTTGCTCACTAAAGCAATTATATAAGTCAGCTCTAAAAAAATTAAAAGCACTACACCCTCACAAACTCCCCTTGAGTACCTTGTTCCCCATTGGCCCTTTTTTTCAATTATAAAGGAATTCCCAATACTATTCTAGCATGTCCAAAGGTCAGTTGTCAATCTCCTCTCAGGTCCAGCTGGTGAATCTGGGAATCTTGAGGCAATGTTACAACTGCCTCATGTACACAGACAACCCTCTCGTCCTCCCAACAAATTCCAACACATACGAGAGATACAACCATATAGCCAAACTGGAGCCTAAGCTTTCTTAACTCAGTACTGGCGTAACCAGTCAGGAGGAGAAGGAAACCACACTCACTACAATTCCAGTCTCACATAGACCTACCACGACAACAAACCAAACACATAAACACACAAAAACATACTCGGAGGCTCTAAATAAAAATCTGCCTAAGCAGCAGAGACCTCCAAAGCAGACACCCAAGCAACCGCTACCCCAAAACAAAACACGTGCAACACATAGCTCACAAAGCCAGTGTGCCGAACAGTCACAGCCCTTAAGGCTAAACAACACACCTGATACACTTGTAATAGGTGACTCTATCGTCAGGCACACTGACGTCCCGCTCACCAGGCTGAACAAGGAGAAGGTCACGATGAGCTGCCTGTCGGGCGCTAGGATCCTCCACATAACACAAGCACTCAGGTCACTCCAAGGCAAGTACAAATATGACTCCGTCATTGTCCATGCTGGTGTGAATGACCTGAGACATACCTCCCTGGACTACATGAAAAGAGACATAGAGCAGCTCTCTGAGCATGTAGCCCAGGCCGGTATGACCCTGACCTTGAGTAGCATCTTACCCTCACCAAGAATGATGCCACAATATGAAGACAAGATGATCAATTTCAACAATTGGCTTAAGTGTTGGTGGCATTCAAAGGGGATCCAATGCCTGTCAGCCTGGGATGACATGCTCGACAAGCCACGATGCTTCGCTAGGGACGGCTTGCACCTGTCACCCCTGGGCTTTCGGATATTGGCAAAGGCTCTTGCTACCCCAATAGTGCCTTTTTTAGTCAAGGCTTAAAAGACAAACCCATCTCCATAGGTATCACAAGGGATAAGAAACTAAGAGTAATGCTACTCAACGCCAGAAGTCTAAACCTCAAGATGCCTTTTACGCTTTGAAACTCTCCTTAGCATGGAGAACATCGATATCTGTGCAGTAACAGAAACCTGGTTCAAGGCTCCCGGGAGCACCCCAGCACTACCAGGTTATACCTCATACCATGCTTTTTGGCCCCAAAACTTGGACCAAACCACAAAAGGAGGGGGAGTATCAATATTCGTCAAAGATACCCACACCTCCAGGTTGGTGGCACAGCACGAAGCATCAGAGACTATCCATGTGCAACTAACTGTGGGTAAAACTGCCTTCCAGTTTATAGCCTGCTACAGACCACCCTCCCAAACACAGGAACCCCACTCGGCTTTCCTAAGAATACTGGAAAATATGAAGGTCTCTCCAAACACCATTATATTGGGTGACTTCATCTACCCAAACATAGACTGGGAGCATTACTCTAGCTCCAACACCCTAGCCCAAAGGTTCCTAGAATTTGTAAACTCAAATGCTATGAGACAACTTGTTACCACTCCCACAAGAGGGGAAAACATACTGGACCTGATCATCACCAACATGGGGACACTATGCTCCAGACCAGAAGTGTATCCCTCACTGGTAAGATCAGACCATAAACTAATCTCACTGGATATTCACATCCCGACCCCACCCCCTGCCCAGAAAACCACAGTGAAAAACTTCTCTAAAGCAAATTTCACATGCCTCAAAACCGAGTAAATCCTTCAAAGCCCCGGGCCTGTGTAAAATACGGCCCAGACCGCAGAATCCTTTATAAACGCATTCTATGAACACCTTCAGGAATGCATGGATCATGCAATCCCAAATAAAACCAAGACCCAATCCTCCAAAGGCAGACATCCTGTCTGGTGGACCCCAGCCATAAACAAACTATACCATAGAAGGAGGAAGCTACTACATGATAGAGCAAAATCCCAAAGGAAGGCATCTCTGATCAGTATTAGCAAAAAACTATGGGCACTCATAAAATCGTCTAAGGCCAGCTTCGAGAGAAAAATTGCACAGGACACTAAGGATAATCACAAGGCTTTCTTTAGTTATGTTAGGAACCTGGGTGGGAATTCCCAGATATGCTCAGAATTAGTCCAAAATGACAAAAAATACACCGAGCCCACAGACATTGCCAACATCCTAGCTGACAGGTTCAGTGCAAACTTCTCCCCCCATCCCCACCAAAAGGGCAAATATCTATCCCAACAGAGTGCTGCCCCCCTGACATCTCAGATGCTCAGGTAATAGCCGCCCTCTCCAAAGCAAAAAACACAGCATCAATGGGACCAGATGGTGTCCCGGGCTGCGTCCTACATGAACTCCAAGAAGAGCTAAACCCAAACATAAAACTACTGTTCAATCTTAGCCTTACTACAAGATATGTACCCAAAGAGTGGCGTACAGCAACAGTGGTCCCTCTCCACAAAGGTGGTGCCTCAACGGATCTTGGAAACTATTGCCCCATAAGCCTGACTAGCTTGTTCTGCAAAGCTATGGAAAGGATCATCATGGACCTCATAAATAAAGATATTGGGGACCTACAGACACTGGATCCTACCCAGTTTGGCTTTGTTAAGGGCAGATCCTGCCTCTTAAACCTGGTTGATTTCTTTGAAACAGTCACCAAGGCCATTGACGAGGGGAAGGTGGTCCACACAGCCTACCTGGACCTCGCAAAAGCCTTCGATACAATACCCCACTCGGGCATTATAGATAAGCTCACCAGCTTAAATATAAACCCATATGTCACTAGATGGGCTGCAAACTGTCTCAAGGACTGAACCCACATGGTTAGAATTGCTGGAGCCATGTCAGACTCCAAACCAGTTACAAGTGGCATCCCACAAGGCTCAGTCCTGGGACCTCTCTTGTTCGGTATATATTTCTCAGCGGTACAGGCCAACATGGAAGGACTGTGGCTGACCAAGTTCGCAGATGACTGCAAACTGGGCACCATAATCAACTCTCCAGCCGACACAAGCATCCTCCAAAAGGGCCTCATAGAAACAGACAACTGGTGCCAAAGCCATGGCCTCAAGCTAAACGCCAAAAAGTGTATAGTCATCCCCTTTGGCAAAAACAAAGTGCCCACAAATTACCACATAGGTGGTAATCCATTAAGTACAGAAGAAGTCATTAGGGACCTGGGGACCCAAGTTGATAGCAATCTCTCATTTGACAACCACGTGGCCAAAGTGGTTAGAAAAACATTTTATTTAGCCCACCTAATCATGAAGGGATTCACATCTAGATCAGGGAAGGTCATCGTACCTCTTTACTCATCCCTCATCAGGCCCATAATTGAGTACAATGCCCCTTTTGAGATGTAACTTACCAGACACCTGCAGCAACTGGAAAGACCCCAAAAGTACCTCACCAAGAGGATCAAAGGGCTCAAACAGATGCCATATGCTGCCCGGTTAAAGAAACTCCAGCTCTACTCAGTGGCATACCGCCTGCTCATAGGCAATCTTTGCCTGACGTATAAAGCCATGTCCAACCTGGAATTAATGGACATGTTGCACCTCAGAAAATCCAAATCCCATCGAGCTACGCGCTCGAGACTTGAACCTCAGCACTGAAATAAATAGGACATGCTGGAGGGACAGATTCATAACCCAGATGCTCCCTTCACTCTGGAATAAAATCCCAGTCCAGGTTAGGCAGAGTCCCACATTGACTCTCTTTAAGAGGAATCTTGATGAGTGGATGGGAGATCGTAGGTTTACCCCGGCTATCACTTCTGTGTCACTGTTAGACAGAGGCACAGTATACTAACCTCAAAAAAAGGCATAGCAAAATTAATTTAAAATGGGTGGCGAAAGCCAAACACACTCTGGCTAGGCTTATAAATGCCCTAGGGCAGATAGCCTAGTATGAACCTATGAACGTATGAACCTATGAGTGTGTTGGCTTCTGCCACCCCCTTAAGTTAGTTCCCTGTGCCTCTGAACGGCAGAGACATTTGTCCCTGTGCCTCTGTCCAGCAGAGCCACTGCAGTGATCCCCGGGGTACATGTCTGTCTCCCATCCACCAGTCAAGGTTTCTCTTGAAGAGTGCTAGTGAGGGGCCCTGCCTGATGTACATTAGAATCATGTTCCAATGCATAGGGAGTCTCCGGGTCAGGAATCTATCCGTTCAGCACGTCCTAGTCATCATTGTGGTTAGGTGTATATCCCTAGAGCAAGTGGCTCTCAGGGGCTTCTGTTTAGTTGGAGCATATCCAGCAATACTGGGTTGGACATGTGCCTTGTATGTCAGGCAGAGATCACCTGTGAGTACGCGGTATGCAACCGAGTACAGCTGGAGTTTCTTTAGTTGGGCTGCATAGGTCATCTGTTTGAGGTCAGTAATCCTCTTAGTGTGGTACTGTTGTGGTCTTCCAAGCTGTTGCAGTTGTCTTGTAAGGTGCATCTCAAATGGGGTGTTGTATCCTTTAATGGGTCTAATAAGTCATGAGTAGAGAGGCACAATGGCCTCCTTTGTTTTGGATGCAAACCCATTAGAGATTGGGTGGGGGGGTGGCACATAGAAGGATATTTTAACCACCTTGGCATTATGGTTATTGAAGGAGAGATTGCTATTTACTGGGGTTCCCAGATCCCTTATTACCTTTGTATGTAGGAAACTAACACCTATGTGGTTGTCTGTGGGTAATTAGTTTTATCCAAAGGGGATGACTATGCACTTTTTGGCATTCAGCTTGAGGCCATGATATTGACAACAGGTATCCATCTCAGTGTGACCATTCCGGAGGGTGTCTGTATTGGCTGGGGAAACAATTATGGCCCCTAGTTTGCTGTCGTCTGCAAACCTTTTCAGCCAAAGCACTCCTGTGCTTGCCTCTACCTCAGAAAAGTATATACCGAACATGAGGACATGAGTGGTCTTAGGACTGAGCCCTGGGGGACGCCACTTGTAACTGGTTTAAAGTCGGACCTCGGGTATGCAACTCCCACTGTGTGGGCTCTGTCCATGAGCCACTTTGCAAACCATCTCATGACATAGGGGTTAATGTTCAGGTGGATGTGTATGTCGATAATACCAGAATGGGGAATGGTGTTGAAAGCCTTTGAGAGATTAAGGGAGGTTGTGTAGACCTCCTTACCCTCACCTAATGCCTTGTTAACTGTCTCAAAGAAGTCCACCAGGTTTAGGAGGCATGGTCTGCCCTTAACAAAGCCAAACTGGGAGGGGTCAAAGGTTTGGTGGTACCCAATGTCTCTGTGACTGATCGACCTTACCATACCAGGAATGGATGTTGCCACATTAGGGCTCTTGCAAGACCGATAAGGCTAAAGGTATGTGTAGCGTTTACCTT
>NC_056732.1:1159173797-1159239241 GCF_019279795.1 Protopterus annectens | reverse complement strand
TTCACCCCCACTGGTATTTTGGGGGAATTTTCCTTTTTTTATGCTGAGGGGAGGTGGGGGTTAGACGTTTGTTTATTGGACCTCCCACCAACATATGCCCAGACTGAACATATGTTATCCGTAACTGCTGTATCATATCCTAGGTATATACATGTGTATATTTACTGTAACATATATATATATATATATATATATATATATATATATATATATATATATATATATATATATATCTATATATCTATATAGATACAGATATATCTGTATTTGTATGCATACATGTATATATATATATATATATATATATATATATATATATATATATATATATCTATATTTGTAAATATATATATATATTTGTAAATATATATATATATATATATATATATATATATATATTTGTAAATATATATATATATATATATATATATATATATATATATATATATATATATATAGATATATATAGATATATACATATGGGTCTATGGTTGTCTGCATATGTATAGATTCATATGTGGGTATGTATCTGTATTCTTTCTCTGTATGTATGCATTCGTACTATGGTGAGGGCGAAGCATATCTCTATCTCACTATGGGTACATATACACATACATAATTCTACTTATATATGTCTACATCTGGTTATTCCGTTCCATGCAATATAGATTACACTTTGCTTTATTGGGTCTCGCAGTGGGTGTGGCTGCTCGTTGGGCGACACCTCTTCCCAATGAACACATTCGCGTGCATCCCTAGGGCTGTCCATATTGGCCAACATCAGCCAACACTTGCACACCTAGACCCGTAAGTAGCTACCCATAGTTCCCCCACCCTTGCCTCCTTGACAGCACCCATCCTTACTCTGGGACCTGGTCGGTTCTGGACACACCACTACACGCTGCCCACTCTCCACTTCATGTGTCCCATTTCATACAATTGTCTCAGTCCATGGGTAATCAGGGTTACCAACCCTTGTATTCCGAGTCTGTATACACCGCGGACAAAATGTACGATCTATTACATTCGTATGGTTTGGCCAATATTTGGGGTGTCCCACAAGTGACGCTCCAGTATGTGTTCCATGATTAGAATCCACAGGTGCGCTGTGTCTGCCCCCCCTGGGTGTATCCTGCCTGTGGTCTGGGGAGCAGTGGGCACTTTACATTGATTGCATGTATAGTTCCCGTGCCTGGCTGTGGGGGGATGGGGTGGAAAGGCATGCTGTGTGTGTCATGTGTCTTGCCTGGGCTCCTTACTTCCATTGCTATAGCCTGTAAACAAATGTCATTACTGTGTGCTTTTCCCTATCATAGCTGTGTACCTCTATATATCTACGCACACACACACACACACATATATCTATATATATATATATATATATATATATATAGATATATATATAATATGTATATATGTATTTATTTATATATGTACATATATGTATATATATATATATATATATATATATATATATATATATATATATATATGTATGTCTGCAACCATATTATATATATATATATATATATATATATATATATATATATATATATATATATATATATATATATATATATATATATATATATATATATATATATATATATATATACATATATGTATATATATATATATATATATACATATATGTATATATATATATATATATATATATATATATATATATATATATATATATATATATATATATATACATATATAGATACATATATATATATATATATATATATATATATATATATATATATATATATATATATATATATATATATATATATATATATATATATATATATATATATATATATATATATATATATATGGCTCCTGGTTCCCCAAACACACCCCAATGCCTCCCTAACACTGCTGTCAGCCATTCTCCTGTCGGATTTGCGGTGTATTGACACCACTACACACTGGCCACACCCTACTCCTATAGAGCCATCCCATCGGTTTACTCACTCTACATATTCTCCCACCTCCCATATGTTTAGTCCACGAGCATTGTTGACGTGAGCGACCAAAGGAATACGTTTTGCTATCACTGGGCTGACCCACATGGGACACACAGGATTAGACTCTAGACTTTATTACATCTTTACTCCCGTTAACATGACACTACAGTTCATTAATATGTATGACTATGCGTTATCGCACAAGTTCAACATGGGAGCCTCGTTATGTACGTGTTCAGCGTATTTTTTTTACAATTAGATCGGTTAAGTACTTGTCCTTGCCATACCGAGCAGATTACTAGAAGGATTCCATGTGTGGGGAAGCCGTCACATTGGATTATCGTCAGCACAGCACTGACTTTGGACACTGACTTTGGACACTGTACATGCCTCTGTGTTTTAGTAGTTTTGTCCCATCCCTCTTCTGCACAGCCTATTATTCAATCTACTGTCGATGTTTGTATGTGCACATTCCTATTATTTATGTCTACAAATGGAATGCATGTGTTACAGAGAATGTACTTCTACATATTGTTGTCTGCATGTGTGTATGCATATATACCTATTACGAACACACTGACCTCCATGGGGTGGTCCAATTAGAACCGGGCCATCCAACCCTGGCACTCCGGGATCCATATTTTCATACCCATAGTTCCTCCACCCCACCTTTGTTGAATTTACATGCATAACTTCCATTATCCACTTGTTATCGCAGCCATGACACACCTTTACACATTGTCCTCTGCAGAGCGTTTGGGGCCCTACACATATTTTGTCCCACATCGTGTATTCACAGGCTCTTCCGCCATGTAATATTTGCACATACGTGCCTTTTCTGGGGTTATGGATTACGGCCATTTGCACTTTACAATTTTTGGTAGTCCCAGCATGGACTACTTTCCGTGTGTGCGTAAAGTAGACTTAGCAATTCAATGATGTTACTCCCACTGGTAAAACTCTGCCTCTGGTGTGAGTAGCAGTGCTCTGCTCACTCCTGGGCAGCTTTTTATGACATATGCTGACAGCACTATATAATACCATATTTGCTCTTGATTCCCTTCACATCCCTTGTGTATGCTTTATTGTTACGACGTTCATTCTTCATATATGTATATATATATATATATATATATATATATATATATATATATATATGTATGTATACATATATATATATAAATATATATATATATATATATATATAGATATATATATATATATATATATAGATATATATATATATATATATATTACATCTGTACATACATATATACATTTCCTATGCTGGGCATTGCTTACACCCACGCAGGTGCGCTCGCATATGCTTACTGTGTGTAATATATGTTTACTGCCGCTTATTTGTGCTTACTTTTGCCTTATTCATTATGACAGTACCACTTTGATTGAAGGGATCTGGTTAATAGTCCCATGCGATACCCACGTTCACTTTTACATGTTTTAATGTTGGCCTTACAGCAGAATGACATTCATTCCACAAGGAAAATGATATGTGTTATAGTCGAACTTGAACCGTTAATGCCTATTCATTAGGTGGATGCTCTAACCACTACACTATTGGTGTTCTGCTTCATTTATATGTATACCCACAGTTTATAGTTACCCAAACACACACCTCAACACTTCACTTACACAGCAGGCATCCATTTTCCTGTTGGGAAAAGCGGACTACTACACATGCACCATTCCCTACTGCTCTGGACCCGTGCCGCATGTTGACTCGCTCAAAGTATATTCAGACCTCCAAAGCCTATAGTCCTGGCACATATGTGTGTTTGATTCTCAGGGTGTTCATGTGGACATCCGGGTTTACTGTTGTCCAACTGAGGACCGGGACTGCTCTGTACCCTTTTGAAAGTCAGGTTTAGCACATGAACAAGGTTACTCCCACTGTTAGTATCCTAGCTGTGGTTAGAGACACAAGGATTTTGACCACCTCTGGCCAGCTTGATATGTCAGCACTAGATAATATGGGTGTTCCACTGCTATTTTCCTTCGCATTCGTTATGAATGCTTTCTTGTTCCCATGTTTGTTCTGTATGTATATATATATATATATATATATATATATATATATATATATATATATATATAGGGTTGCCACCCTTTTTTTGCAGGCTGGCACATACCCACAGCCAGTACAAAGGACAGAACCTAATTTTTATGCCTACATGACAGCTTATTCTTGTAGCATTTTAGTTGCTTATTCTGTTTTTTATAACATTTCGGTGTTTCAGATACAGAAAACTGTTTTATGCAACTATTACATAAATATAGGAAATAATTTTGTCATTAAATCTCAGGACATTTGCCATTTTACATTAATTGTACAGGACACAACTGCCCAAAGAGGGATTGTCCCTCGCAAAGTGGGACAGGTGGTTACCCTATATTTAATATATATATATATATATATATATATATATATATATATATATATATATATATATATATATATATGTGTGTGTGTGTGTGTGTGTGTGTGTACGTACGCATGTATACACATCTATATGATTTAATTACTTTGATTATACTGTTGAATGTTTGTGCTGTCTGCTATGTTTGTGATAAAATCAAAGTTAGGTATAACTTCCATGGCTTAGTGGTAAATCACATTGATTGTGATGTGTAGGGTCCTGGCGTCGGGCCTGGCCAACATGGTTTATTGTGTTGTTGGGCAGAACAAGGGCCATTGAACAAAGGATGAGTATAACAGTTTTCAGCTGTGGTTTTCTGTTTAACCGCTGATTCACTTCACGCAAAAACCTTCTACATTCTTAGTGTGATACATCACCCGAGTTCACATTTCAATCTATAGCTGTCTGCACATGCACATGCATATACATGTACATAATTATTTACATTTCCCATAATGTTGAATGTCTGCCACTTACCTTCGCGCTTACACATTTTCATACCCGCTTACGTAAGTTACGTCTGCTTTAAAGTGCCTTAATCACCCTATATCCGACTGCCATTATTGAGGCCATCATATAAAATTAGCCCTTGCATGGCTTGGACCTGGGAACAGGAACACCATAGTCACTGGTTTTACTACTAAACCATCCATGATACATTCTCTGTGGATGGTAATTAGGATATATGACTTTACTACAGCCATTCCACAGTATTGGCAACAATGTGACAGTCGGGTGGTGTACATATGTATAGTACATGTTACTATTCATATGTTTCTGAGACACATATGTATGCATTTGCAAGTATACATATTTATGAATTGGACACATACTTGACAACTACTTATATGCATGTATGTGTGATGTGTAACTATGCAAATATAACTATGTACGTTTATAGATATATGACTACATATCTGGAGTTATACATGGCCATGTATATGAACGACCGCATATGGGAGGTACCTGTACCATTTGTATACAGGAGTTGTGTGCATCATTATGATGAGGAACATGGACAGGGTATACAATTTGTGGACATTTACTATTTGGAAGATGGCTATGGGGTTGCTTCATGTGAACATGTGAAAGGTATATATTCCCGATAATACACATGGGGAGACGTGCATCACAGTCAGGTGTTTAATCCCAGGTCGTAGGTTCTGCAGGACCAGCTGGAGGTTGAGCAGGGTTGTGGACAACTACCGCTCAAACAATTTGTGTCCAGATGTCTACGTGACTGGACATCGTGTCATGCCACCAAGTCTAATCTTTAGAACAGATACTTATCCCATGAGGGATATCCAAAAATTTGGGGGACCAATGACCTCGATTCTTTTGGATTTACGAAAATGTGGTAGGGTTATACATGCAAGGGATACATAGTTTGCAATCCTGAGACTGCCTAGGGTGAGACTGCCTACTAGATATGAGTAGGGGTCTATATGTGCAGATATGGCTTCGCCAAGCTAGCAGCCCGAGTATGGGTGGTTTTGGTGGATGTTCAGGAAGGGGGGGTGGTGTGCTGTGGAGGGGATGATGGGTATTTAATTATGTATCCAGGTGTGTTGCGGTTGGATGGCTCAGTTCAGGCCAGACCATTCTAAGGGTGTGAGCCGGTAACGTTTCTGTACATGTGTATCACACATTTTAATGTTCATATGTTTGTGAAATTGTGTTCTACAGTATGGCCTGTCAGGTTGTATTGCGGATGTGAATGTTTGTTCTTTGGTTTTCTTTCTGATTCACCCACTGCTCCCTCGTACATCTCCAGTTCACCGATTGTGCATCTTACTCCAGTCTCCCCTTGGTGAATTATTACATTGTCCATCACCCCCCACCCCCGTATTCCACACACACCATCCATCCCTTCTCTGGTTGATGGCCCATGGTACAGACAACAGAACACATTGCATACACTACATATCTCTGGTACCAATATGGTTGTGAGGACGACCCTAGGATTTTTGATCTTCCACATGCTGTACTTCACGCACATAGGTACATGCAAATACTTATCTTTCGTGACATGGTAGGTAGACCCGGGTAATAGCCGTTCATCTTTAGGCCATCCAGACAAGGACGACTTGGACAGCGAAAGGGCAGATATTAAGCAGATGCTGTGAACATTGGTAGGGTTGCCACCTTTTCAAATTACCAATGTGGGACATTTTTGGGACACACATCAGATTTTACAGGCCAACACATACCCACGGTCAGTACAAAGAATAGTACTTTAGTTTTATGCCTAAATGAAAGCTTATTGTTGTAGCAGTTTAGTTGCTTATTCTGTTTCTTTTAACATTTAGGTATTTTACATACAGAAATAAATATTTTATGGAACTATTATATAAAATATGGGACATAATTATGTCCTACAATCACAGGATATTTAACATTTTTAATATTTTTGGTAAGGCCACAACTGCCCAGAGAGGGACTATCCCTCACAAAGTGGGACAGGTGGCAACCCTAACCATTGGACAAGGCTTAGTAAAGGGCAGCACCATGCTAACACGCTGCATTTTGCTTCCACTTGGTATAACAATCAACACTACAATGAAATATGGGCACAGGGTTTTAAATGTCATTTGTTTGAGGGACGGGACTCAATATTCAGTTACGTGCCTTTGTGTTTACTTTTTATTTTGGTGTTCGCAAAACTGTCTTGTATGCTTTGCATACATTTCAGTATCCACGGACACTGACAGGAATGATTATTATTAGAGGCAGGCTGTACTAGTCAGCATTTTAGGTTGAATGTCTGCAGACGACATGTTCACACCTCCGTGCAGCACTTAGACATGCCCCCTGCACTCGCACTCATTTCCTAAGCACGTGGACGTTCCAGCAGTGCGCCTTCATTAATATGCATGTGGTGCTGCTGTGCCATTTCTAAGCCACACGGTCAGTGCAAGGCTAACGCTGTCCTTGCACTGAGCTTCATGAATCCCAGGGAGTAAGTATTACATTTGTAATAATTTGTAAACAACTTACAATAACTCAGCAACCACTCAAGTTACACTCATACTGCCAACACCATTTTATTCATCTATCTGATAGCTTTCTTATGAGGCTAAGGAGTTCTGTCTGTGTTACTTGGTTATTGAAATATTTAGAAAAATGTGAGCATTATATGTATATAAATTAATATCATAAAAACAACAATTAATATCTCATTATTACACTAGACAGACGGTAGCGTTGTCACCTCACAGCAAGACATTGTCCCGTTCAATTCTCAGCTAGAGCGTCTTCTTTGTGGAGGCATTCGTGAATGGGCGTGCTTTCGTTGAAGGTTGTGCATCAGGGCTGGTAACTCAGCACATAAAAATCCACTACCAAACATTAGCGGACTGGAGTTCCGCTGTGGCGACCCCTAACCGGGATAAGCCGAAAGACACAACAACATTACACTAGACAGAGGGCAAATATTAATGCAGTTGAATTTGTCATTGTGTAAAGTTTAAGAAGAGATCTTTTAAAACCTTGTACATAGCATGGTCTTGGAATTATTGATGCAAATATGGACAACCAATATTTGATGCACCTGGAGGCATCACTTGGATGTAAGATAGGAAAATATGAGATTCTAACATTAGTCAATTAGAGAATACTGAACATAAAATTCTTGGAATTAGAGAGTCCAGAAAAAGGTTATTTTATAGTTGCTCAGAAAGCACTTTCAGAAATCAGCTTTTAGTTCACTACACTTACTTAGTAGCAAATGTACAAAAGATGATTTGCTACATTAAAATAATTTGTCATAAAGTTATTTTAGGTAGAAAGTTGAACCCTTAATTTGACATAGACCCCCCCCCCCGAGAAATAAAACACAATTATAAAGAGAACAACAGCTTAGCTGTGTTCATTTGAATCATTTTTAAAAAAGCTATGCTTCATTATCTCTTCTGTATAATAATACCCATTTGTTAATCAGGATTTACCATAGTCGCTTTTCAGGGGTGACTGGGAGAAATTTCTGGTTTAGTAAATTCCTCAAAGTCACACAATAGGCTAATGAGAGCATTAAACTTTGTACCACAGGGACTACAATTTCACAGCCTTAACCATGTGCCAACATCCAGACTACCAAAAAGCCTAACTTCAAAATCCTAAAAATGTAAAAAAGCATGTTTCTGCAGGGGAAAGCCTTCCTGCTCTCCCCTATACCGGTTCAAGTCCATCACACCATTACTTGTGTATACCAACTCCTTGATTAGAGAGAGGGTACTGCAGGCTCACATAGGATCAGCCAATGCAGTTTCAATAAAGCAGAATGAAAAGAAAGTGAGGTAAAGACACTTGCGCTAATTATACTTATTGGGTGTAGGATAACTGGGAAGAACCACATGTGATTTATACAATCACTGAGCACAATGGTTCTCTCAGATGCAAACAAATAGTTTCCTTATAAATTCAGTCTGAAGGCTCACACAAACTTATTTGTATAACCTCCTCAATCTCTAGGGGACAAATGGATGCAAAAACAAACAATAGACAGAATAAATTAATTTTTTTTAAATATTAATTTTTCTGATTGAATAAGCTCACTTGATACAAGTTTTCCTTTCCAGGAGTGACTTGATAACACTGTCTGGCTAAGACATTTGCTCAAAGTTCCATAGAAGACCAATGTAGGTAGAAGAAATCAAACCCTGAAACACAGACTTCATGAAGTAGCCTGCTAACAGCTCACAGACTTGATCCTATGTGGTATCTGTCAAACAAATTGTAAAACTGATGGTTATGAAGACTTAGCTTCCCCTTCAAAAACAGGTTAGGAAGGAAGTACCTCGTCAAAAGCACTTTCAGCAAAAGTGCCAACAGTGATTCACTTTTTTCCTTAATATTCAGTCTTTCAAAAAGTATATATAAAACACATTTTCTGGGAAATACATGGGAATATAGACAGGCCTGCCTCCCTAAAAAGGGGATTTCCTCCTGCTTTAAAAAAAAACAAAAAGATGCATAGGTTCTTTGGACGTGTTTTCGGCAGACTTTTTCAAATGGCTGACATTTGCAGTGTTTGCTGTCAATCATTCTACATACATTCCTCCTCATATTAGATAAGAGTAGGGCCAATATCTGCAGATGCTAACTATCATCATGGTATTGAAGTATAAAGCACTGACTGTAGAACAAGTCACTAAAACTGAAGTAAAGGCATAGATGACCGATGTTCCAGCCATGGAGATTGGGATTGAGTATCCAATGCCAGCTTTCCCTTTTTTTACCAAAGAACGGAAAGTCAACAATATGAAATCCCTGCAGTCACTAAGGGAGACAGCAAAGTACAGCACCCCAGTCTCTTTCAGAACTCACCAGAAAACCTGAAATGAGATTCTGTCACAAAAATACTTTGTAACTAAACATGCCTACCAAGCTGTTGATTTCTGTTGAGATCTAATGTTATGATACATTCACTAAAAACCACATCAACTTAATGTGTATGACCTGACCTTTCTACATCTCTCTAACAGATAATACTGCAGTTCAGAATGGTCTAATAAGCACTGTTTGACCTCTGGCCCCAAAGGGACTTTATAGTTTTGCATATACTTAACCGCATCAAGGACTGATGAGGAAATCAGTACAATAATCACTTTTTAACATAAGTAAAGCATCCACATTCATTGAAAAACATCCAAACCTTGGCAAAACAACTAAAGAATACATGGATTTCAGACAGACAAAAGTGTTGTCAACACTTATCCTTTTATGGAACAGGGGGATGAGGCTATAGATTTTCACTGTTTCCACTACATTGTGCAAAGGGCATTCATTTTCAAGACACCTTAAAACTCGAAGTGAAAATATATGGATGAAATAATTTGATATATGATAATATATATATAGTTATTTATTTATATATATATATATATATATATATATATATATATATATATATATATATATATATATATATATGGGTCTACTTGTAAAGAATGAAAAAACACTTACTCAAAGCTCTAGAGACCAAGACAACTCTGCTGAAACCACAATTTAACAAACACTCAGATGACCAAAAAGTTACTGTGAGAATGGAACCACTTGGCGACCATGGTGAACGTTGCCCCTTTCCCCACTGTAGTGCAAACTTGATTAGTTTATCTATTTAGTGGGCTGTGGAGGGTGAAGCCCCCCACATGGGTGGGTTTAATTTGCTTTGGTTTCATTTTTTTGCAGTGCAAGACATGTGGTTACTTTCCTGGAGTTTCTAATCAGTGATCCAAGCGTTCATTCATTTGAGATTTCGGCAAAGTCGTCTTGATATTTAGTGATTTGGGTAAGTGGGATTTTGTTCTTATGAAGTAGATCCATGTAGATATATATATATATTTATATGCCTGAGGAAGAAGATTCTTCTTCTGTGCAGTATGCTTGGGAGCTACAGTTAGCCCCTACACAGCTAACTCTCTGTACAATCGCCACATTTCTTATGCTATGGATTGCAACATCCAACATTACAGTCACTTCATTTTGCAGAGCATACCTGGCATTAAAGACTCTTACTTTGCTAACGTTTTCTGCCTAATACAACTATAGAGATTGGGTTTCTTGGTTTCTACTCTGCTCTGAATAACCTTACCAGTTTTTTAGTGTTATATGTAGGCTTATAATACTGTTTCCATAGGTGCCACTGCAGAACACACAAGACTAGAACTTTATCCTATCAATGACCATTGATCTGATCTATACAGAATCTGTATTTAAGGTAATTTGGACATCCTTTGCTCCAAACCCAGGATAATACTGGAGTCTGATATATTTAAAAGGACCTTTTCCATCACTGAATCAAATGGCAAGGCAGCCTTTCCTAAGTTTCTTCCTGATTATTCACCTTTAATAATTACCCCCAGCTTCATAACAGGTAGTCAGTTTATAATTCACACTCTCATTTTAGACTTCATTCATATCCTTGACATTCTCTACCACTTGTGCACAAATTGCACTACTGAATACCACTGTGGAATGCAGGAATAGCCTGTTCACAGACTTCTAGTTGATCATATTGGTGACCTAAAGAGAAAAATGGATCAAACTGCAGATGTAAGAAGATGTACTTCTTCTATAGTCATCTTGTTCTGTCCTTTTGTCCCCATCCTTTCATCCTGTAGTGATATTCTGCATTTCTATTATGTAAAAAATAAAACTAATTTTGTAAAGATGTCCAATTTACAGAACTGTAAACTTTCATATCATCATTACCAAAATCTCCTCACAGTTCTTCCTAACTTCTCTGATGTATTCCAAGATGTATTTTTGACCATCTATCTCCTTGGCACCTCTGTTTCTGCAGCTACCTTGGCCTACTGGATTAGATGGTTGGCTTTTGTCAGTACCCTATTTCCAAGTTGAGGTAAGGTTTCAGTTAATTGCTTTTGTTGCCTGAGGCCAAGTGCTTTTAAATTAAGTATTCAGCTTCTGTTTGTGCCAGTCTCAGGCTATCCACCAACAGGCTAGGTGGCTGAAAAACCTCCATCTCCCACCCTGCCCTTTGTTATGTTCTTGAACCTGGTGTCTCTTTTGTTGTCTGCCCCATATTTTAGTATGATCATAAAACTCATTCCTTCTTCACTTTCTTTGGCTGTTTTCATAAATTACAAAAGTATCGTTTTGTAAAGTCACTCTCTTTTAGGTATTTAAATACATTTTTCCTCCCATTGTTTTCCATAAGCAAATGGAAACTTGGACCTGTACTTTTCAACAACTTCTGTAGCCAGCTTCATTGAAATAGACATCCTGAAACAACTGTTTCATGTTTACTGACATCCACCTACTACTTAAACAAACTGACACTGAGAGATGTAGGTATATAGGTATATAGTGTCAAGTGAGGCAAAGCTGTCACACATAGTACAAATAACAAGCAGGGTGTGAGAACCACAAAATAGCACACTAAACTAGTCACACACAGCTCAGACTAAACACAAGTACCAAAACACCACACTAAACCGGTCACACATAGCTCAGACTAAACACAAGTACCTTCATATGTTGAGGCTCTAAAAAGTAACTAAACTAAACCACAAAGGCCACCTAAATGTAACCTAGGAAACTAGTATCCTCAGCAACCTCACAAACACAAAACTCTGGCAGCACCCATTCTGAAACGTACATCCAAAAGTCACTCTCTCTCAAGTCAAAAGCCCATAAGGCAAAACTCAATACAATCCATTATCCTAGTTATAGGTGACTCCAGGTGAGATACGCAGATGCACCACTCACCAGGCTTTGCATTGTGAGAATCACAGTTAGTTGCCTAACAGGTACCAGAATACATCATATCATGTATGCATTCAAGTTCTTCCACACAGATATACATATGACACAGTTATAGTGCACATGGGTGTAAATGGATTGAGACGTATGTCCTTGGACTACCTGAACAGAGATATAATAGAGCTCTTGGAAAATGTGTCCAAGGAAGATCTGAACCTAAGACTGAGCAGCATCAGCATTCCACCATTACCAAGAATGATACCATAAAATCATGCCACATGTATCAAAAAAACAACCAAAACTCAGCCTTCTCTACCAAAACAAAAACTTTTTTGCCCCTACAACTAGATCAGTGCTTGCTCAAGCCTTTAACCTTCCTTCCCTTCTGTATGCCTCCACTATCCTTACTCATGTCCAGTCATCCCTCCTGTAAAAAATTGGAACAAGCCTATAATAACATAACCAGATTCGCCACAAATCTATCATGCAGATCTCATCATTGTCTTGTCCTAAACCATCTCCAGTGGCTAGAATTACCCCAGCTCCTTCTCCTCTCTCAGCTAATGCTTACTCACTTCCTACTAAGCAGACCCTTGGCCTGTCCCTCACTCTCTTTACTTGTATTTCACTATACTCCAGCTCACCCATTTTGCAGCTCTGAACAGAACAAACCTCACAAAAACATAGGCAAACTCCTTTATAGACACTCCATCTCATTAGCCTGGAACAGACTGCCCATAAACATCCATAACATCCCTAGCTCCTACTGCTTCAAAGCAGAAGTCAAAAACTACCTCGAACTCCAGACTCTGCTCTTGCCATAGTTCTCCATGAACCAAAGTACCTGTCTCATTACATAACCTCCTATTTTAATCTATCATAGTGTTACATATGTAACTAGTCCCCCTTTCACTAACATTCATCCTAAACTCTCTTTCTCTCTTAATAACTATTAGTGGTTTGAAACTGGAAAATGCCTATTATACTAATGGTAAACTATTTTTCAAATCCACAAGGCTTCATCTTTATCTGTATATGAAGTGTAATGTTGCTGTAAAAAATATGCATCTATTCAGTATTTTTATGTATCTATTTTGTATTTTCTGTACTCTGTGAATATTGCTAATTTCTGTTATTTTCTGTATTAAGGCAATACTGTACACACTGTTGTAAAAGTTTCTTGTATTTTCTGGAACTTTTCTCCTTGGGTCTCCACTGAAAATGAGCCAAAAGGCTCAGCTGGACTAACCCAGTTAACAATTGGCAAATAAATCAATAAATAAATAAATAATCAATACAAACAAAAGATTATTGACTTCAACAATTGTGTTAGCTTCTGTTGTCCATCAAAGGAGGTGCAAAGCATATCTATATGTATATCTATATTTATATTAATATCTATGTCTATGTCAATGTCTATATCTATATCTATATCTATATTTACAGTATATCTACATTTATTTATGTATCTAATCTATCTATCTATATAGGTTTACAATCACATGCCTGGATGGACGAGTCGAGCTGTGCACACCCTGCATTCCAACTGTTGGAATGTTGAACACCAACATTACTGACTGTCCAAACCTGTCCACGTTCCAGGCCCATGTTAGTTCTTGATCTTGGATCTGGAGTGTAGGAAGTCTCAGCATTCAAAATATTTTTTGGCATACCGACTTTCCAGGAAAGTTTTCAGGAATGCTCAACTCAGGTTTCCAAGCATCGAACATTCAATAGTAAACCAGTGTGTGTGTGTGTGTGTGTGTGTGTGTGTGTGTGTGTGTGTGTGTGTGTGTGTGTATGTATATGGATTTATATTTCTGTTGATTGACCTTCCAAAATGCCGAACGTTATATGGCTAAGACCACATGACGGACATTTTGGAAAGTCAAAACTAAAATAAAAATAAATAAAAACATTTTTTCTTATGTTTTTACAGGGGGGCAATCTCCCCTACACCCCTCAGACCCCCTACTAATTAAATATACCAACTCCAAATCACACTATATTGAGGAAAATGGCAAATTTCTTGTAACTCAATGTACAGCGAACTCAGTTCACACTGTTCAGCCTTCTGAAATCTCGGTCATACATACATACATACATACACACACACACACACACACACACACACACACACACACACACACACACACACACACACACACACACACACACACTCACACAAATATGGTTTAATATCAACATATCAATTGCTCTTCACCATTTATTCACATAGTAGAGATTATTACACAAAATCCATAATGCCAAATTGTCCAAATGCCAAAAACAAACCTGAATGTCGACATTTCTGACCACTCCACACCTAAAAACATTTGCTAACATGGGTCAAGAAGGGAGTGAGATTTTACAGTTTGGAATATCGGTGTTCGATTTTTGTAGCATTCAGAGTTTGGACTTCATGTAAGTTAATTGGACGGTGTGTCTTTTAACATTTTGATGGTAAACCTCTCTCTCTCTCTCTCTCTCTATATATATATATATATATATATATATATATATATATATATATATATATATATATACATATTTATTTATATGTCTTCCCAGGAGGAGATGGTAGACAGTGCTAACTGCTTTGTCAGGAACTGCCTTCACCTATCCTCCCATGGCTTTCTTATACTGGCTAATTCCTTCTTCACCACCATATTGACTTTTTGGCAATGTCAGCCTCCTTAGGCTTCCAGTGAACAAAACAGAATCTGGATAACATAAAGGTATTGCTGCTCAGTGCTAGGACCCTTAACAAAAAATCAACTTGCTTGAACCATTCTTCACAGTGGAAAGCACTGTTATATGCCTTATCACTGAGACCTGGCTCAAGGCTAATGACAGTACTCCATCAGTACAAGATTTCAGTGCCTACCACACATTTAGGTATACCACATTAGTTGAAGGTAGTAAAGGTGTCAGTGTCTCCATAGTTCTTTTTCCTTTTTTTTTTAAATTCACCGCCAGACTTGTTAGACATGTTAATGACATTGGACACCCCAACATCCAACTTACTGTCAAGAAAACACCTCATCATATTATAGCTAGCTATTAGATATGTGTCTTCCTCAGCCTTCAATTCCTACCTAAATAGAATGGATTCCCTATGCAGTTATCCAAATATCATTCTGCTAGGTAAATTCAATTGTACCTCCATCAGCTGGAAGACTTAAATATGTACATTCAGAGATTTCTAGAAAAATGTAATCTATCTGGAGCATTTAGTCTGCTCCGCAACAGGGGTGATACTCCTGGACTTTGTCCTTAATAGTATGGGGAAGCTTTTTTCCCAAGAATTATAACTTGTGCTGTGGTTAATTTGGACTACAAATCAGTCACATTTACCACAAGAATGAAGCTAGATGATTCTCCCAAAATCCCAGCATTCTCAGATTTTACTAAGACTAATCTACTTAAACTGACTGATGACCTGGCTTAAATGAAACCCCCTCCAAACTTGACAACCCCACTGCTTATGTAAAATGTTTTACCTCTGATTTCTATGCACATGTAAATAGCTGCATAGAGGCAGCTGCCCCCTGAAGTAAATGCAATGCCTAATTTAAAATAAAAGCCCCGTGATGGGACCTGATATAAAATGACTCTTAATCATTGCTTGCAAAAATTAAGTTCTTGGTAAATTTAACAGAGGGCCATGGATCCAGATCAAATATACTGAAGCCAGAAATGTGGTAAGAATAGGCATCCGGATGAAGTACATCTGCAGAGCCTTCTTTAACACAGTGTTAGAAACAATGGCCATCACTGCTCAAGCTAACAGCAAACAATATCACATACTCAGGCCCAGAGGACTTACCTGTATCTACACATATAACATCTCCCAAGATCAAGTCCTGAAGGCACTATATTAAGTTACAGATACTACTTCTGTGGGACCAGATAACATGCTGGTTTGCCTGCTGGCCATCCTGAAACAGAACTTGAAAACCACCTATAGATGCTGTTAGCAGCTTTCAAATAGGATTTAAGCCAGATGAATGGAAGACAGCAATAGTCATCCTGCTCTACAAAAGTGGGGAGCCAGCAGAACCAGATAATTATAGACTTGTAAGCCTGAACAGTCTCATTTGTAAGGCAACGGAAAGGATCAGTATGGAATTAATAAGAACCTACAACCTCTAGACCCAAGCCAGTTTAGATTTATGAAGGGCAGAGCCTGACAACTTAACTTGGTCAGCTTCTACAAAGAGGTTACTCTAGCAATAGATGAGGGTATATCAATGCACACCGTGCATCTATATCACACAATGGCATGGCATTCAACACCATCAAACACTCAAGGCATCACTGGTAAAGTCTCCCACCAAGGAGAGTCCGAATAGTGAGATAAGACAGGAAGCAAAGGAGAGTAGTATTGCTAGAAGTGAATTCATCCTCAAGTTTTAGTGAGTACCTTCATGAGGTGGACCCTGTTTTTCACAAAATCTCACCAAGACGATATGGATATATAGACCATTTTATATAGCATATATCTTGGATAGAAGTAGGTCAAAACATAAAAAAAAAAAATAGCCGGGTGCACAAGACCCAGGATAAAACAGTGCCCAATCCTGGTGCCAGGAATGGAAAAAAATGATGATGTAGAATCCTCAAGACACAGAAACATTCCTACAATGGGGCTAGGCCAGGCCCAGGGGCAGGATACACCCCCCTGCTGTAGAAGGAAGTAGCAATCCACAAATATCACAAAAACTGGTAAGCCAAAAACAGAACCATAAAGACAATAGAGTGGACTATTGAGGATAAAAAGAGAAATTATGTGTTGTAACTATTATGCAGGAAGACCAAAATTTCAAAACGGAAGATATACAAAAAGATTAAGAGAAAAATTAGAGGAAAGAAAATTACTTGCACAAAAAAACTGCCAGAAGCTTCAAATAAAAAATGGGGTTCATTAATACAACAGATCTATGAAAAACATTATATAGACCAAGAAACTTTGAGCTGTTTGGAAAAAGAACCAACTGAGGAAGTGAGAAAATATAAAGAACAAAATCTAGAGACTTATGAAAGGTATAAAAAATATGGACCTAAGAAAGAAAGAGAGATCTGATATGGTTCAATATTTATGCAAATGAGGAAGCCAAATTATTCAACACAAAAAGACAATCCCAATGATATCCAAAGAGAAATGCAGACAAAGGCATCCAGATATGGACAATTTCAAAATACAAAATAAGATCACAAAGAGGAAACATAAAACAGAAGATTAGTAAAGTAGAAGTTGAAAAAATAGATGTTGAAGTTATGGAATGCTTGCGAAGTGAAGGATTTAGTGTAGAAAGTCTAACACAGGTTACATCACAGCATTACGGAATGAGTCTCCAAAGTAAGAAGAAACAGGAGGAGCAGGAGACATCTGAAGAAGAAATATTGACATTGGAGCGAAAAAGAGATGTAATGTGGTACGATATTTATGCAAAGGATAAAGCAAAACTAATTAATACAAAAAGAGCAGCACCAAAGATATTTGAAGAGAAATACAGGAAAAGTCATCTGAACATGGAATAATTCACAATACAGAAAAATAAAAAAATAAAGAGGAAAAGTAGAAAAGAGTATCATTTTATTTATTTAACATTTGTTTTTGGGAAAGTCTGACTTGGAATGAGACAATTTTCAGCATAGGCCCAGGGAGAAATACTCCAGATACATGTGTTTGTAACATGGGAGGAAACCAGAGCACCCAGAGGAAACCCACATGAATGCAGGGAGGACATGAAAACTCCACACAGAAGGCAACCCCGCTGAGAATTGAACAGGAGAACCTCTTGCTGCGAGGTAACAATGCTACTGCTGCACCACTGCGCCATCCTAATTAGTAATGGAAAAGTTAAAGAAATAGAAGCTGAGGTTGTGGAGTACCTGCAAAGTGAAGGATTTAGTGTCGAAAATCTAACTCAGAAAACACAACAGCAAGATAGAGCAATGGATCCCCAAATTAAGGAGAAACCAGTGGAGCTCTAGAAAATATCTGATCAGTTGACATATGAAGATACTCTGGAGCCTTCCATAGGAAACCAGTACAAACATTTATTTGGAGTTGCACAGCAAGGAAAGGAACAGGAAACAGTGGCAATTCTGACTCATTCAATGTTGTGAAGTGATAGGCCAGCTAGTTCCCATACGAAAGAGCAATGAATGACACATGATGGAGCTGAAGAGAATATGGCACAAGAAGATATTCTAGACCTTTCTATAGAATGTTTGCAGGAGATGGAGAACAAAGTATGTGCCCTCAGTTTAGAAGAAAATGATCTAAAAACAGAGGTGCTTGATTTAATGGAGACAGACAGACATATTAAGATCAGTGAACAAAAGAGTCTACAGAAAATCAATAAAACCCAAAAAGTTAGAAGTCTGACAAAATGAATGAACTTAACAATTAGGACTGTCCATAGAAATTCATGCAATATAACAGAAGAAATAGGATATATTACTGTGCATCTAAATAAATAACAAAGTCTTACCACAAAAACACAGGGTATTAATGGAAGGGAAGAAATTGAATCTCATCATGGAAGTATTAAATAGAGAAAACTATAAAGCAGTTAAGATAAGGAATCTAACTGCTAGAAGAGTATAAAAGGAGGGAACAGATCAACAAAAATAGTCAGAAAAATGGACATTATAAAAGGAATGTATAGTATCAGAACAGATCAGGCTCTATCGTGCACTATCAAAAATAATAAACTAAAAATATCAGCACAGGCAGAAAACTTAGAAGATATGCAGATAAATATAAAGGAAAAGTACAAAATAAGCAATTTACTGATGACCCAAAAAAGGTTTTATAGATAATGGGAAACACGGCAAAAGGGAGGTCATAGTCTCCCTATACTCATCACTCATCAGACCAATGATTGAGTACAATGCCCCATTCGGAATGTAACTGACCCGACACTTGCAGCAGCTGGAGAGGCCACAAAAGTTCCTCACCAAAAGGATAAAGGGTCTCAAACATCTGTCCTATGCTGCCCGACTGAAAGAACTCCAGCTCTATTCAGTCGCTTACCGCTTGCTCAGAGGTGACCTTTGCCTAACATACAAGGCCATGTCAAACCCAGATTTGATGAATATGCTTCACCTCAAAAAATCTAGATCCGTCAGAGTCACAAGGGCGGGAGACTTAAACCTCGACATGGCTATTAATAGGACGTGCTGGAGGGATAGATTCATCACCCAAAGACTCCCTATGCTGTGGAATAAAATCCCGGTATATGTGAGGCAGAGCACCTCGCTGGCCTTGTTCAAGAGAAATCTTGACCAATGGATGGGAGATCGCAGATATACCCCAGGGATTACCTCAGTGTCACTGCTCAACAGAGGCACAGCAAAATAATGGGTATAGTTCCCCATACTAAAGGGGTGGCGTAAGCCACAAAACTATGGGCTAGGCTTGTAAATGCCCTCGGGCAGATAGCCTAGTATGAACCTATGAACCTATGAACCTATGAATTGAAACACCATCAAAAAAAAGAAGAAACAGATACATTTTGGAGAAATATATGCAAAGATCCTCTGGAACATAACAAAGATGCTGAATGGAGAGAAGACGTAAAAGAAAGAATAAGCATTTCAAATATGCAGGATATGAAATGGGATGAAATAATGGCCAGAGAGACTGAAACAAAGTTAATTAAGAAAAGCTACTGACTGGAAAACCCCAAGCCCAGATGCAGTACCTAACTTCTGGCTAAAAGTGTTAACATCTTTACATGAAAATTTAGCCACGAGTAAGAACTATTTATATGCACACCCCAAAACGACAGCCTGATTAACAACAAGAAAAACAATACTCCTACTTAAGAGTGAAGGTGCAAGCTATCCTTAAAACTATAGACCATTAACTTCGCTTCCGATGATGTATAAACTATACACTGGAATAGATGCCGACAGAGTTTATAGTCATTTAGAAGAAAATTCAATCATGGCAATAGAACAAAAGGGTAATAAAGAGAAAGTCATATGGAATGAAGGATCATTTGTTATTAAATATAGTCATAATGGAGACCTGTAAAAAGGAGAAGAATCTAAGTATGGCATGAATAGACTACAAAAAAGCATTTAACAGCATCCCACATTCATGGGTAAAAGACTGCTTAAAAATGTATAACATACACACTATACTGATTGATGACATTACAGCAACCATGAGACAATAGCAAACCAGTTTTCAGTTAAGCCATGATAAATGACAAATTATTATTCCAGGGATAAAAATTCAAAGGGGGATATTCTTTTGTCTTGCCCTTAACCCATTAAGCTGTCTACTTAACAGATTAGATCATGGCTACAATTTGACTCCCAGAAAACAGCAGAGTGTAAAGACTTATCATCTTCATTTTGTGGATGATTTAAAATTGTATAGTTCATCAGATGAGAAACTGAAAGCACAACTGCAAGTGGTCAAATATTTTCAGATGATATACGAATGTCATTTAGTCTTGATAAATGTGCAAACGCAAGCTTTAAAGAAGGAAAGCTGCAGCACTGAGAAAACATCAGTTCAGGACAGGAATGTGATATAAAAGAACTAGAACAAGAATGAGTGTAAAGATAGTGAAACGATGAAGGATCAGCGATAAAACATCAACAAATGTGAATAAAACTTATTAAGGAATATTTTAGAAGGCTTAAATTAATACTGAAAACAGTGTTGACATCTAGGAACAAAGATCATGCTACAAACCATTATGATCTTCCTGTTCTAACTTTTAGTTTTGGAGTGATTGACTGGCCCCAAAAGGTGTTGGATAGGTTGGACAGGAACACAAGAAGGGTGCTTCATTCCCACCAAATGATTTAGAAAAATCTGTGCATACCAAGACTATATATTCCCCATTCTGAAGGAGGTATGGGCCTCCTTGAAATTGATTACTTGTATAGATCTCCTGTCGTGAGACTGCATACATATCTACTGATCTCACAAGACCCAATCATAGTGAAAGTTTTGAAACATGAGAATAATAAATCTATGATGACTTCCCTGCTTAGTCTAGCAGAAACATATTGGCATCAAGTGGAATGGAAATCAAACCAGAAGTAGATGAAAATCAGGCAGCAACTGAATGTACCAAAAAACAAAAGAAAGAATATAAGGTGAAGGACCAGATGAGAAGGCAAGAAATGTGGAAAATGCATAAATATATTTGCAAGTATAGAAAACTCCTGGAACAATCTCATGTTGATCAGGATCAAATGTAGGAATGGTTAAGGAGAGGTGAATTTAAACCAAAAGATGAAAGGTTAATATCGGTGCCCCAAGATAGTGGGCAACATACATGTTGATTTACAAAGTCCATTGAACATGTGGGAGAAACAGACAAATGTAGGTTTTGTAAAACAGACTTGGCAACAGTTTTACATCTTGTTGCTAGATGTGATATTCTAATGGCAGAAGAACTGTATACTGAAAGGCATAATGATGTGGCAAGACTGTTGCATTGGGGATTGTACAAACATTAAAATATTGAAGTAGCTGATAAATATTGGAAAAATGAGACACTAGCATTATAGAAAATTATGAAGTTTATATCTCATGGGATCAACCATTACCAACAGTTCAAAAAACAAAAAAACGGATGTGAGAAAACCAGATATAGTAGTCCATGCAAAGAAGACAAAAGTAGCATTGATCATTGAAATTGCTATACCCAGTGACTACAGTATCTTACATACAGAGAGACACAAAGTCATAAAATACAAGGATTTGTAGGCAGAAGTGAGAGCGATGTAGAAGAAGGATACCCAGAGAGTTCCAGTAGTAGTAGGAGCAATGGGTCTTATAAAAAATAATCTACAGTCATATTTAGATATGTTACCAATACATGTAACTCCATACAAATTGCAGAAGGAGTCATTACTGGGCAAACTGTGGGTACTGCAAAGAGCACGTCTGACTAAGACCAAAGATTGAAAGAATACTAATTTCATGAACTTTAATCATACTTTAACTCAGGAATGGGATCCATTTCCATCATGATATTAGAACCCCAAAAGACTTGGAGAAATTATAAAAGTGAGAAACTAAATGTAAGTCCCTATGTAACTGATTAGATAGCTAACTGGCTCACAAACAGAACCCAGAAAATGTTAAGGGTGGCTCTACATTCTATAAAAGACTGTCACTGACAATGTACCCCAGGGCTTAATGATTAGGCCACACCTTTTTGGCATTTACTTCTCAGAGGTCACAGCAAACGTTAAAGGTTTCTGGCTGCACACTTTTGCAGATGATTGTAAACTTGGTGGCATCAATAACTCCCCAGAGGACACAAAGATTCACAAAAAGGCCTTTCCCAAGAAAATATCTGGTGTCAAAATGATGGATTAACACTAAATGCCAAGAAATGTATAATAGTAACTATCACTACACCATTCCCCTGAAGGTTGATCTTCTAGTCAGGGATCAAAGAAACAATGTTGACAATAAACTGAACACTACATACCCATTATAGTAAGGATGTCTTTTTTCATCACACATCTTATGTTTAAAGGTGTGGTATCCTGGTCCAAGGATGTAATCATTCCACTGTATTTGGCGGGTCATTGAGTATAATGCTCCTTTCAGTAGGTAACTCTCCAAACACTTGTCACATCTGGAAAGACTACAACAGTATCTCATTAAAAAAAATCAAGGGCATAAATCATAAACGCTATATAGACCACCTCAAAGCCTTGCCTCTCTGTATTGTGCAGGCTACTAAGATGGCACATGTGCCTTGTATAGACAGCCTTTACAGACCTTATGTTTTCTGACATATTTCACTTAAAAAGTAGTGGGAATGCCCATTCAAGGTATCAGAATCTAAAACATAAATAGAATATATCAGAGTGATAAGATATCTATCACAGAGAATAACACTTATTTGGAATCATATTCCTCTCTGCATAAAGTAAAGCACTTTTCTTACTCTGTTCAAATGCAGTTTGGATAAATGGATGGGAATCCACAAATTAATCCATGGTTTAGCATCCATGTTTATCATGGATAAGGGCAACATTTCTCAACATATCCTTGTTTTGTCTAACTCTGAATTACTCATGTACAAAACCCTATGGCCAAAAAAAATACCATGGGAGTGTAAGGCTAGCCTTCTTAAGATCTAAACAGATCATTAGCCTAGTAAGTTTCTATGAACCCGTGAACCTATTATGCTATACTCAAACCTGTTTATGTCATTAATTGCATGTTTTCTCTCTCTTTAGACAAATTGTTAGTCTCTTTATCTCACATATACACAACCTCACCTGATAAAGGGTGCAATTCATTTTCTCATACCTTACTTAGTGCAGTTTCAATGTGTGTGCTTTGCCCTCCTACTCTGGCATTCTTCTTTATCATTTATCACTAATTGTACAAAAAGGCTAAAGTCTCTCTTCTTCTAATTCAGTATCTCCTCTACTTCAAAAACTGCATGCAGCAAAATCCTGGCCATTTGTGGTCTGTGGATCCTAACTTAATCACCTACAGTGTCTAGGACTGTGTAAAAAGACATTTCTCTTACTTGTTGAGGACATTGGTCTCATGAACAGTCCAGATCCCAGCAGTGCCCTAGCCATTTCCCTCACCATCCTAACATTTGATACAGGAGGCTACCAAATCACAAGTAGATGGTTAACATTTCTCAGTATCATGTTTACTGACTAAAATCCTCTTGTCGTTCAAACACCAGTCTTCTGACCTGTGCACCACAAGCAAACAATAGGGTCACCTTGTTCCGGACTCTAAGTTTTTGTACTCTTTATAAAAGCTTACATTTAGATTACTGTCTTACACCTTTTTCTCCGCCCATCCATTTTTTTTTTCATTTTTAGTCCAAATATCATAGACTATAGTCATTATTCTTGTCCATAAACAATTCTGTTAGGAGTGCAGCACCAGTTTCTCATTGTAACAAACAAGTAACTAACACATTTATTTGCACATACTTTTAGCATCACAATTTTTCAGTATTTCCTCACTATTTCCTCCCATGTTTCTTTCATTGCCTACAGCTCTTAAATTCTTCTTTCCTGCTAGATCTCATAATCCTGTCACTTTCACAGTAACATTATTAATGGATTCTTTATGCTAGTTTTAATATAAGTATGCTCATATTTAAATGCATTTTTGTAAATTAGCTTTAGAAATACTCACTTGTAGTTGACATTCCTTCAGAAAGCCTATGACATAACCCCACTGATGCTGTCAGTTTCTTCCACATATTTAACTCTGTTCTTAGCACCAATCCCACAGTCAGTGAATACCCCAGTTCTCTGTCTGAATTCCTTACTTTCATGTGGCACTGTGACTATGCAAAAAATAACTTAACTTGTAAGCACATCATAGGAAACATCTCATTCTTTTGCTATCTGTGCTGCCTCCCTAACAGTGTCTCCTGCCAGATCACACTTTTTTTATTTAAACAATAATGTATTTCCATTTTCTGACACTTTCAACAAACTTGGTATGTTCAATATGTGATGTAGAGCAGTCAGCACTGTCTTTCTCTCTCTCTCCATGTCTAACACAACATATAGAAGATTAGCAAGTTTCATAATGACAGTTTTCTCCTCTAGCCATCCATAACAATTAGTTTTTCAATCCAGGATTGGTCTTTTGACTCTCATATGGTAATATGTGTCCCACAGGTAACAAAAAAAGACATCTTATGTTCTATTTTTCCTCCCTGAGAAAGATGAGATTCTCAATGTTGGGTATTACGAACAAGATTCCCATGATGATCTGTGCACCACAGGTCACAAATAGGGACATCTTATTATTTTCATGATCCTCCCTGAGACAACAGGTAATACAGTGTTGGGGGTTATAGGCTAGGCTGAAAATGGCCTGATGACTGACTATTATCTACCTATAAACCTATAAGTAGGTATGAAGTCATCATGCTCTTCCTTACTCTTTCCTCACAAATGAACTGTCCTGCTGAAAGCTTCATTATTTTTTCATTATTCACATTTTATGTGCTGCTGCTTCTAGGATATTCCCTTAAGACATGATGATGGCTTTCTATCATTTTACTTTTTAACATCGTAACATACTCCTTTCTAATACACGCCATTCTTCATTATCACTATCACTTCCTGTCTATCTTCCACAGGGCATAATGATTAGCAGCCAGTTGCGCAGACATCTACTGCATAACACTGCTAATATTGTTCAAAGTTACAAGAATCCATTTTATTAACTACAGTATGAGGAGTCAATAAGGCAAGATGGAGTGAGCTCAATGCAGAAAAGTACAGTCCATCCACGGGTGATGTGAGACTTGGGTCCGAAGACTATAAGTGGGTAATTTTTGTATCATGAACACCACCAAATTTCTTGTTGCACTTATAAAATGGGCATCTGTGCGTATTTTGAAGTTTGAATTTTATGTTTAGTAATTTATGTATGATAAACATATATATATATATATATATAGTACTGTATTTCAATGAAAAATACATCCTATGCTCATTTTAATTATAGTGTTATAAACTTTTTATTATGTTGAATTTTACGAAGAAATTTTCGTGGTAGTTATTTTAGGGGGTCTACTAAAAGTGCTATTATACCATTTGCTCGCAAACCCACTACCTTGCTGCCACTTACTTGTAGTAGCACGTACCCTAATTTCCATTAATTTGATTCATGTAAAGTATGAAAAGGCTAACTATCCCTACCAGAACTGTGACCCTATCCCGAAAAACTCCTGCTCATTTCCTAAACTTAAAATCCTCCTGTCTCTAAACCTAATGTTCTGGTACTTCCTGATCACTCTGTAAACCTACAATGCTCCTCCTCTCCCTAACCTTCTCATCATTTGCTAAACCTAAAATCCCCCTCACTCCCTAACCCTAGTCTTCTGACCACTCCCCAAACCTAAAATTCTCCCTAATCCTAATCCTTGGTCTACTCCCTAAACTTAAATTTCCTACCCCTTCCTAAACCTAACCTCCAAATCGCTTTTTAAATCTAAAACCCCACTCCCAGCATTTCCTAATCCTAACCCCTCCCCTCCATATTCTCCTTTCTCTCTTACCTGGTCTACAGTGAGCACTTGATTCCTTCCATTTCCTCAGACATGAGTAGATGGTGTTCAGACATGAGTAGATGGTGTTCAGACATGAGTAGATGGTGTGGCAGCTACATTTTTGAACTCATGTTCGAGTTCAAGTGGCAAGCAGCTGGTCAGATGGGGTTACGAACATTTAAGTCCCTGGCTGCAGGTTACTGGAATTCAAGCAGCTGGGGTTTGAATGCCTGTAAGGATCAGAAAATTTTAGGCATGCTTCTGTCAAACTGTTGTGTGCTGTTGAACGATATCATTTGTAAATGCCACTTCACAGTCATTTTCATAAATCACACTTTTAAAGAGAATGGTTCATAAATGGTATACTGAAAGCTTGGGCTGAAAATTTTATGGCTCTAGATGATTGCCAGTGTTGACGTGACACACAACCCCATGAGCAAAAATGGGAAAAAGGAATTGTAGATGGATGTATGGATGGATGGATTAGCTTTGTAAACATCCATAATGTTAGCTATTTTTTGTTGTTGTTTTTTTTTTCTGGCAACTTGTTTATTTTTTTTTTAAATTTTCAAAATTATTTCTGTGTTTTCTTGCCAAAGATGTATGGAACTCGACTCAAAAATCTTTTTTTTTTTTTTTTTTTGTTTTTTTTTGTGGGTCAGAGTTAGAGGAAAGAGAAATAATAAATTCCAGTGAGATTCCAAAGGCTCTGGGGGAAAAGGATCTGTGACTAAATGTGAGATCAAGGTTGCCTTGACTATGCCTCTTCTGTGCATGAAATACAACTAATGATCAGGTCAATACTAATCTGATTAGTCAGTTTTCCTTGCCCATTTTATTCTTAAGATTATTGAATGGGCAACCTGTACATTGGCACTCTGAAGAATGAACATTTTCCAGCAAGGCATTAATGTAGAGAAAATGCCTACTCAAAAACAAGTCCACTGTTTCATGGAAGCATGCTCATCTCCCCTGTAGCTTGGACAGTAAAAAATATTTTTTTACCCTCAGTAAGCAGTGCTATACTGTTTAACAAATGTAAAATTAATACAAAAGGTAAATTAATAAATGGAAAAGAAAAATGTGTGTGTTTGAATGTCTATTTCTAAGCGTATGTGTGTGCTTGCATGCATGAAAGTGTAAGTGAGAGAGAAACAGAGAGATGAGAAATAACTGCAACAGACAGTCCATCAGCATGGAGATACAAAACTCTTAATGTATGGCATTATTGACTGATTTTAATCCTCAGTGATTTACCTAGGAAATAACTGCACAGAGCAGCACAATGTTTAAAATAAGGGACAGTAAAGGATGGAGAGTGAGGAGACAGCTCCAATACTTTGCTTTCTGTGTTTTTTCAGTCTTTACTTTTGTATTTGAGACACCATGGAAGGATAAGAGTGTATGCAATTGTTGTGTGTGTGTGTGTGTGTGTGTGTGTGTGTGTGTGTGTGTGTGTGTGTGTATGTGTGTGTGTGTGTGTTTCTATCTATGTCAATATGAGCCTTTCTGTCGTTATGTCTGCCTGTCTGTATTTCCAAATGTGTGCTTTTATGAGCTTTACTCCTATAAGTATGTGGAAGCTATTTGCGGACAGTGCAGCATAATGACCACAAGTAGCAAAAATGGAGATGAGAAGACCACAGCATAAAATCAACAATTTATTTCAAATCCAAGGAATCAAACAGGTACCAAGTAAGCACTTTCACATCCAACAGATGCTTCTTCAGACTTCATTCAAACAAAACTTGCATACCATTTAAATACATCATTGATTAAATCATTTGCATTATCAATCAATTACTAGCCTTAAAGGTATAACTCCAAATAATACTAAATTTAAAAACACATACATATATATAATCAAACAGAAGTATAAAAGGTATATTAAAAATTACTTAAATCTTTTAGCAACAAGTAAAGGTTTTATAGATGCCCGTTCATTAAGACCAGGGCATTTATCGGCCTGTAACTTAACTATCCAATAAAGTTTCTTTTGTTCAGTAACATTTTTCTTATCATCCAGCCTAAAACCACAATCTATATTACATATAACTAAAAATTTGAAAGTATGGCTTTCATTCACCCTAATATGTTTGACTAATGCACTTCTTTCAACATCATCATTGCAAATGGCAGAAAGATGTTCCCTAATTCTTTCATGAAGAGACCTATTTGTCATGCCTACATAAAATGATGTACAGTCATTACAGACTGCAAGATATATCAAGTCATTAGTGGCGCATGTAGCATTTACTCTGAATTCATATCTAATGCCAGTCATGGGATGTATGAAAATATTATCCACACTTAATACTTTACATATATTGCACTTCCCACAAGATATTAAATATGGTTTAGACAGTCGCTTCTTCTGTGAACATTGTTTATCTGAGTAACATAACAATCTCTTTAAATTCTTTTTATTCTTATATCTAAAACGTGGTTTATCACCCACAATCTCTTCAATTTGGTCATTAGTTAGCAGAATAAACCAATTCCGTTTCACGATATCCCTTACTATGTTAATATTACTAGAATATTGTAAGCTTAGAAAAGCTCTATTTATATTATAATTATCTTTATTTCTAATTTCAGATATATCCCTAGTCTCCAAATTTGTATTACTCATATAATGTTTAGCTTTTGTACTTCTTAAATTTTTAACATATCCAAGGTTATAATCAACTTCTTGCCTAGTATATCTACATTCAACCAACTCTTCCCTAAAGGTATCTAAGTCATTCATAAAATTTCTATCATCAGTATTCAACCTAGATATCCACATACCTTGTCCTTTTATTATATTGCTATATACATATGCCGGATGCATGCTATCCCGAGATAAGATGCTATTTCTTCGACTTGTTTTTCTATACAAAGTAGTGGAAAAAACACCTTCATGATCTTTCATAATGGCTAAATTTAGAAAGTCTATCATCATTTTCTAAGCTTTCGATCTAAATCTCAAAAAACTTGTACATTCATTTAAATACTCTACAAATTGCATCAGCTGCATGTATGAACCAGTCCAAATAAAAAAGAGATCATCTATAAACCATTTATATAAATAAATATAAGGTTTGTAGGTAGCATTCATCAAAATTGCTTCATCCTCCCAATGTGCCAACACGATATTTGCGTAACTGTTGGCACATGGTGTGCCCATCGCAACAATTACTTGTTGCAGGTAATATTTCCCATCAAACAGCATCACATTATTCTCAAGAATGATCTCTAACAGCATACAAATTAAATCAGTTTGTGTCACATCATATATACTGTTATTTCCTAAGTATATTTTTACCGCTTCAATACCATAGGAATGCGGTATAACTGTAAATAAACAATTTACATCCAATGTTACCAATTAACTTTCTTTCAACATATTTTGGTTGTTCACCATGATAGGTAATAAATCACATAGTAACTGTTTACTATCCTTTAGAATTTGTTCAGATTTATCAACAACAGGCCTCAACCACTTCTCAACAAATACTGATAGTGGATGGGTGACCCACCCTCTACCAGACACAATCGGTCTGAGTGGGGGGTTACTAGAATTTTTGTGTAGTTTAGTTTGGCCTTGAATCAATGGTATAACAGGATTTAAAATAAAAAAAATAATCCAATAATGGCTTAGATATAATATGGCTCAAAAAACAATCATTCAACATACTGAACACATAGCTACAAATCAGATCAATTTCTGATAATGTTACTATCTTATATACCTGTTTATCATTTAACGTATTGATCATTTCCCTCTCATAATATGTAGTATCCAATATCACAATCCCCCCTCCCTTATCAGCTGGTCTAATACATATAGAAACATCATTCTGCAATGCTCATAAAGCCTTATGCTCACTAACTGTCAAATTATAAAATTTTCCTTTCGAGTTTCTTCAATCTTTCATAAAAACAGACATTAAGTCATTCTCACACACATTACAAAATGTCTCTAAAGACGCATTTAGCTCAGGTACAAACATACTGAGTTTTTTAAAACTGTTGAAAGAGTTGTTAGAAGAATTATCAAAACTAAACATGGTTTTCAACATCACATTACGTGCAAAAGTTTTAATGTCCAAAATGGTATCTACATACTGTGTATTAGACGATGGTATAAAAGTTAACCCACGCTGAAGTAGACTGTATTCATATGTTGTTAACGGACATTGAGATAAATTAAAAACCAGTGTGTTTAAGTCTGTTTTTGTTCCCACATCCTCTTTATCATATGATTTGGAGCTCTTTCCTGTGAGGACAGCCTTCGCTTCCTTCCTCGACTCACTGATCGACCTCTCCTGGGCCATTCTAATTTGCGAATGGGTAAAGGGGGGACAGAGAATCCACTGAACTTGGAATTGTCATTGATGCCAACTCTTTTCTTCATACAACAGGTCCCAACATATGGGACTCTTTTAATATTGCAGGAGTCACCACAAAATTGCCAAGACTATTGATATTCTGACCATCAATAGAACACTTAGTCACAGTAGTAGCATTGACAGAGACATTATTTTTTGGAGTATCAGTCAGTTCTAATTTTGGCTGATTCCCAAATGTAACAGATGATTCCTTACTGTTGGAACTATGTATCATATGTCATTATTATTATTATCATAACGCCTGGGCCAAGTGAAAACATTCCCAGCCCGAAAATCTTTTAAGTCTCTATCCATTTTCTTTTTCTTTTTATTTATAAGTTATTGCTCAAGAAAGTTAACACTGTCACAAAGTCTGTTAATAGCTTTGTCAAAAATAATAACAGGAACAAGATCCTGTAATTGTTGCTGTTTCAGTGATATATTCTTTAATAATATATCTTCAGTGGGCTTATGGAACTCAATCAAGAATTCCATATACTTAAAACTGGTCTCCAGGTTAACTTTCTGCCAATGTTTCAGTAATTCTGGATAGCTTTCACCTGACATTGGTATAGTTAAAACACTCAGGCCCCTTGGGGCTACACAATGTAATAAGCATGCTTCAAAGTGTAGCTGCTGCCATTGTAAGCGCTTGAAAGGAAAATTTTATAATTTGACAGCTAGTGAGCATAAGGCTTTACGAGCATTGCAGAATGATGTTTCTATATGTATTAGACCAGCTGATAAGGGAGGGGGGATTGTGATATTGGATACTACGTATTATGAGAGGGAAATAATCAATATGTTAAATGATAAACAGGTATATGAGATACTAACATTATCAGAAATTGATCTGATCTGTAGCTATGTGTTCAGTATGTTGAATGACTGTTTTTTGAGTCATATTATATCTAAGCCATTATTGGATTATGTTTTGATTTTACATCCTGTTATACCATTGATTCAAGGCCAAACTAAGCTACACAAAATTTCTAGTAACCCCCCCACTCAGACCGATTGTGTCTGGTAGAGGGTGGGTCACCCATCCACTATCAGTATTTGTTGAGAAGTGGTTGAGGCCTGTTGTTGATAAATCTGAACAAATTCTAAAGGATAGTAAACAGTTACTATGTGATTTATTACCTATCATGATGAACAACCAAAATATGTTGAAAGAAATTTGGTTGGTAACATTGGATGTAAATTCTTTATTTACAGTTATACCACATTCCTGTGGTATTGAAGCGGTAAAAATATATTGGTTCATACATGCAGCTGATGCAATTTGTAGAGTATTTAAACGAAAGTACAAGTTTTTTGAAATTTACATCGAAAGCTTCTAAAACAATGATAGACTTTCTAGATGTAGCCATTATGAAAGATCATGAAGGTGTTTTTTCCACTACTTTGTATAGAAAAACATGTCGAAGAAATAGCATATTATCTCGGGATAGCATGCATCCGGCATATGTATTTAGCAATATAATAAAAGGACAAGGTATGCAGATATCTAGGTTGAATACTGATGATAGAACTTTTATGAATGACTTAGATACCTTTAGGGAAGTGTTGGTTGAACGTAAATATATTAGGCAAGAAATTAATTATAACCTTGGATATGTTAAAAATTTAAGAAGTACAAAAGCTAAACCTTATATGAGTAATACAAATTTGGAAACTAGGGATATATCTAAAATTAGAAATAATTATAATTATTATATAAATAGAGCTTTTTGAAGCTTACTATATTCTAGTAATATTAACATAGTAAGGGATATCGTGAAACGGAATTGATATATTCTGTAAACTAATGACCAAATTAAAGAGATCGTGGGTGATAAACCACGTTTTAGATATAAGAATAAAAATAATTTGAAGATGTTGTTATATAACTCAGACAATGTTCACAGAAGAAGTGAGTGTCTAAACCATATTTAATATCTTGTGGGAAGTGCAATATATGTAAAGTATTAAGTGTGGATAATATTTTCATACATCCCACGACTGGCATTAGATATGAATTCAGAGTAAATGCTACATGCGCCACTAATGACTTGATATATCTTGCAGTCTGTAATGACTGTATATCATTTTATGTAGGCATGACAAATAGGTCTCTTCGTGAAAGAATTAGGGAACATCTTTCTACCATTCGCAATGATGATGTTGAAAGAAGTGCATTAGCCAAACATATTAGGGTGAATGAAAGCCATACTTTCAAATTTTTAGTTATATGTAGTATGGATTGTGGTTTAAGGCTGGGTGTTAAGAAAAATGTTACTGACCCAAAGGAACTTTATTGGATAGTTAAGTTACAGGCCGATAAATGCCCTGGTCTTAATGAACGGGCATCTATAAAACCTTTACTTGTTGCTAAAGGATTTAAGTAATTTTTAATATACCTTTTATACTTCTGTTTGATTATATATATGTATGTATTTTTAAATTTAGTGTTTTTTTAGAGTTATACCTTTAAGGCTAGTAACTGATTGATTGATAATGCAAATGATTTAATCAATGATGTATTTAAATTGTATGCAAGTTTTTTTTGAATGAAGTCTGAGGAAGCATCTGTTGGATGTGAAAGAGCTTACTTGGTACCTGTTTGATTCCTTGGATTTGAAATAAATTGTTGATTTTATGCTGTGGTCTTCTCATCTCCATTTTTGATATTTGTGTTCATTGTTCTACATTTTTTGGAGAAGGTGAAGTTTATCCATAGTGGCTGCATTCGTTGTTCTTTTTCTCTACCTACTGGGACAGTGCAGCATGCCAAAGGAAGACTTCAGCACACATGATTCATATACAATTTCAGAAGACACACTGAAGGCAGTCCAAGTACTTAGCTATTCAATATAAGAAAATTAAAGATTCTGTGCATGCCAATCTGATTCCAAAACACAGCATGCACACAAAACACAACTTAAATGTGACAAAATTCCAAGCTGACTCTATTTCTGAAATCCTTGGCGTATGCTTTATTGACCTCAAGAAATAAAAGTCATGCTATGTATTGATTTTGCCAAATTCTGTAGCAACAAAAAAATGTAAAAATGCAACCTGCAGCAAATGAACTGCAATATGCGTCATTGATATAAGCCATAAATGAGCTGTTTACCCTTGAAGGCAGCCAGACAAAGTCAGAGCAAGGCTGCAACAAAACCATTTGTCAGTCCAGCAAGCAATTAACAGGTGCTGGCTGGACAGACAACTTATGGAAGTTGTCTGAAGCATATGTGCCCCAAACATGCTTGCATGCTTATGCAAACCCTGTGAGGAAATGCCATCCCGCTTGAAACCAAAGTGTGTCTTCAGTTTTGATGTACTTGCATCTGTGACATTCCAGAGCAGAGTGTCACAAAGAGCTGCAGCCATATCTTGACAAAATTGCTGGAAGCAATGTGCAGCAATGTGGATAATTACAAATGCTTTCCATCCATCCAGGTGGAGAAGAAAAATGTAATGCACAAGTTTTACAGCACTGCAGACTTCCCCCATGTTCTCGGTGCAATAGACTGCACACACATACCTATCAGGACACCAGTACATCCTGAGGTTCAACGGCCTCATACCTTTCAACATACACTGTGCCATCATTCTCAGAATGGCCAGTGAAGTTTCACTCCATATCCAAGGCTACAGCTGCATTGACATTACTTTCACTATCTTGGACAGATCCTATCAACATGTCATTGTCCTGTGTGCCAGAGGCCACACTACCATGCTGAGACACATCAGATCCTACATCGTGATCACTGGATGGATGATACAGACAGTTGTTGTACTAAAATAAGAGACAGATGACACAGATCAGGATAATGTGCTTACATACATACATACACATGCTGGATAGCATCAAAGACATATGACATGTATATCCCACTGCAATGTTACAAACAATGACTTTACATGAGGTCTTCTGTATGTATGTTTCACAGAATATAAAAAACATGGAGTATACAAACATATATGGGGAATACAAACACACACCAGACAACTCCTCATGGGAAACTGGAGCTTTTGAAGAGGGATGAACAACCATTATAGGAGAAAAATTAGCATGAGTGATCACATCATTACTACCATTAAGCTTTCGAACACATTTAAAACATACACAAGGTTTGACATAAACAGACCACTTGTTTGTGCAGTTGATGAGGTTAATGCAGTCTGGCTTAGGAGTGGGAAGATAGAGGCAGTATTAATGGAGGACAACAAGATTAACAGCAATGACACGTATGAAAGATAGTTAATAGCGCAGCACTGACAGCCTCCCACTGTGGAGAGTTTGTGTCATGTGCTGGGGATCCAGCAGTGGGACAGTAAAGAGAAAGGCAAAGCAGTCATGTATTTAGTAGAAACAGTAATGACAGCTTTGGTGGCCATGATGGCCGGTTAGCATTGCTGCCTCACAGCAAGAGGTTCTCTGGTTTGATACTCGACTGGGGTGCCTTCTGTGCGGAGTCTGCATGTCCTCCCTGTGGAGGCGTGGCTTTCCTCTCGGCACTCCGGTTTCCTCCCACATCCCAAAGATATGCTGTAGGTGGATTGGACACTCTAAATTGGCCCTGGGTGTGAGTGTGCATGTGTGTATACCTTCTGTGGAAGGTTGGGTGCCGGGCTGGCAACTCAGCACCGTAAAACTCCACTGCCAATCATGAGCAGACAGGTGATCTGCTGTGGCGACCCCTAACTGGGAAAAAGCCGAAAGGAGAAGAAAAAGAAGTAATGACAGCTTCATATCTACAATACAGTAACAGGGTGCAGATACTCACATGATGGATGTTGTGCCTGTAGGCAAAGTGTTGAAAAATATTGACATTAATGGCATGTATCACATGCATGCTACACAATTATGCAAACTATGAACCTATTGAAGTAACATACCTGTTCTGTCTCTACTTGAAGATGCATGGCTTGGGCCCACACTGGATGTGCCTGCAATGAGCAATGTCAAGAGAAATAATAATATAACAGTAATCAGCAGTGCCATGAAATGAGTCTGAGGCAGTAATGGGTAGTGGTCAAAGTAAAACAGTATGAGGACACTCATCTGCCATATCCTGGGGTTGATCCGAAGTAGAATGACCTATGAATATTAATGCAGATAGCATTACATATATTGGTTGGACTGTTCTGTCTGTACTGTACCTGTATGACTATCATAATCACCATGTGTGGATCTCTGTGCATGGCACAAATCAGTTGCAGTAAATCAGAAATGCCACTATATGAATATGCATGCTACGGCAATATGCAGTGATTTTCTCTATACTCAGCCATGTCATGGAAAGAAAAACATACATGTTTGGTCTGTAACTCCAACTTCAATCCCACCCCAGGTATGTGCTGCTCCCCTCTTGCTGTATTCAGTGAGGTCAGAAATATTGTGATGTGATTGGTGGTCAATGGTGGTCCACCATTGTTTCCATCTCTCAATATCTTGGATCACCTTAATCTGTTGGTTGCAAGGAGTTTCTGTCCATGTTGTCGGCATCAAAAGTGATGTCATTTTTCTGTGGGTAGAAATTGTTATACTAGGATGGTTTGCTGTCTAAAAGACAGTGATATGCACATGATCATATTCTTGTGTAAGCCCATTTATGCAATGATTTTGTGGACAGTGTATGTCAGCATAAACAGTATGCGTTCTTTTGTAATGCAAAAGTCTGTACAATATTGTCTGTGAGGGTCTACTTCATGTTGTTGTAAGCTGACAATATCAAGTCTGATATTTATCAAGTCTGATATTGTCGGCACAACAATATCGAAAGTGAAGAACATCGTGCAAGTAAACGGAAATCTCTGTAAGGGTAGATTACTGTTTACCTCAATGTAGTACAGTCTTGGAGTTGGTATATTTAAGTAGGGGGGTGTGGGGGGTGCAGGGTGGCTTACCCCCCTGCCTACACTATTTAGTTTTATTTTTGTTTTATTTTTACGTTATTCGATGTTTTACTTAATTGATCAATAAAGTTCGACCTTTATTGATTCGATTAAGTAAACTTTCAATAAAGTGATATAGACGTGTCTGTGATACATAATAATGTAACATATAAAAAATAGCAATAATGCCTTCATACATGACATTTATAAAATAAGCACAACTTGCACTAGCTTTAGAGTCAAAGACGGCAGCACCATGCCACAGGAATCTGCATACAGTTCATATGAAAGTACTACACAAACTAACAATTTAACAACATACAGAAAGCATTGATAAACCTCAGGACCCATAGGCAGGCCACAGACAGTACAGATCCTTTGTATACTGAGACAGTAGTGATAGGACTTTGGTTAAGAAACATCAATGAAGAATTATCCATAAAAGCAAAAGAACATACTGTTAACACTTTGTTTACAAAACATCAATGAAGAAATATCTGTAACAGCAACAGAACATATTAACACTTTGGTTAAGATCCATGAATGAAGAAATATCTATACATCAAAAGAACAAAGTACATATAGATAGTCTCGGAATCTGTAGGTTTCCATAGTTACAGCACAGGGTGTAAGGAATTAGCAGTAAGCATTGCGGATTATCTGTAAATCTCCCTTTATTATACTGTTCACTTTCAATGCAAATCTGTCTATAAAACTTCATATGGGATTGAAACTAATTAATTCAAATAGTAACACCTATATGTGTAAAGGTAAATCAAACATCAGTCCAGTAACTTACAACAAATTCTGGTAAAGCTCACATTTTCAATAAAATTGAATGTAAACATGCACCTTTGAAAATGATTAACTTTAACAGATTTAATAATCATCAAAACAGAAATGATACAACTTACCAATATATCACTCAGTCAAAATCACAGAAACTAAGTGCACATAATGTGCATCCATCGTAAAACTTGCACCATATATAATTAATGAAGATGGTCTGCACCTGTCACCCCTGGGATTCAGGTTACTGTCTAAAGGTCTTGCCATCCCTATAGTGCCTTTTTTAGGTAAGGTTCAAAGGAAAAAACCACCACCGTAACAGATACAAGCATGCAAAATCTGAAGGTAATGCTACTCAATGCTAGAAGTCTAAACCTAAAAATGCACTCTCTCGAGGCACTCCTAAAAATGGAGAACATCGATATCTGTGCAATAACTGAGACCTAGTTCAAGGCTCCAGGGAGCACCACTGCAATACCAAGGTACAACTCTAACCACACTTTGCGGCCACAAAACCAAGACCGAAACACTAAAGGTGGAGGAGTGTCCATACACACCAAGGATATTCACACCTCCAGGCTAGTTGCACAACACAATGCATCTGAAATTCTCCAGGTGCAACTAACACTAGGTAAGATTGCATTCCAAATTGTAGCTTGCTACAGATCCCCCACCATGCCCCAAGATTCTCACTACACCTTTCTAAACATACTGGAAAATATTAAGATACAACCAAACACCCTAATACTGGGTGATTTCAACTACCCTACCATTAACTGGGAAAACTACTCGGGTACCAAAACCTTTTCTCAACGGTTCTTGGAATTCATAAATTCCAATGCCCTGGATCAACTAATCCTAGACCTGTTCATTACCAACATGGGAGATAGATGCTCCACACCAGTGGTCACCCCCTCATTGGTCAGGCCTGACCATAAGCAAATCACCTTTGACATCCACATTCCACCCCCCAGTAAGGAAACCTCTGTAAAAAACTTCTCCAAAGCCAACTTCATGCTACTGAAATCAGAAGTGACAAACTTCATGACACCCATGCAGACGGGATCTGAAAGTTTGACTGCTGAATCCTACACTAAGGCACTTTACAAGCACATCCACTCGTGCATGAATCGTGTCATCCCAAATAGAATCAAGATGCTCACCTCCAAAAGAAGGAAGCCAATCTGGTGGTCCCCTGCTATAAACAAACTATACAACAGAAGGAAGAAACTGTTGCAAAAAAAGAGGAAAATCCCAGGATGCAAAAAACTCCCTCACCAGCCTCAGTAAGAAGCTAAGATCTGTCATAAAATCCTCAAAAGCTAGTTACGAAAATAAAATTGCCAAAGATTCTAAAGACAACCACAAGGCATTCTATAGTTATGTCAGGAATCTAAATGGCAATGCTCAGATCTGCTTTGAGCTACAACAGAATGGCATCAAATATACTGATCCCAAGGATATCGAAAATATCCTGGCAGATCGATTTAGTGCCAACTTCATCCCCCTCTCACCCCCTAAAGGGCCCATCTCAATACCCAAAGATTGCCAAATTCCAGTAATCATGGCCACACAGGTAGAAACTGCACTCTCCAAAGCTAAGAATACAGTACCCATGGGAACAGATGACATGCCGGGCTGTGTACTACATGAACTACAAAATGAACTGGCACCTCACCTTAGTGTCATGTTTAATCATAGCCTCACCTCAGGCTTTGTGCCCACTGAGGTGAGCACAGCTACAGTCATCCCACTCCACAAGGGGGGATCCACCTTGGATCCCAGGAACTACCTTCCCATAAGTCTGATGAGCCTGATCTGCAAGTGCATGGAACACGTTATCATGGATCTTATAAACAAAGACATTGGCAACCTTCAAACACTGGACCCCACCCAGTTTGGGTTTGTGAAGGGCCGATGTTGTCTCCTGAACCTGACTGACTTCTTCAATTCAGTCTCCAGAGCTGTGGATGAGGGTAAGACGGTCCACACAACCTATCTGGACCTCACCAAGGCCTTCGACACCATCCCCCACTCTGGAATCATAGATAAACTTACTAAGCAGGAAATTAATCCCTATGTCACTTGATGGGTTGCCAACTGGCTTACCGACAGAACCCAGACTGTAAAAGTAGGCAACTCAAATCCAGCTCCAGACAAGTGACAAGTGGAGTACCTCAGGGTTCAGTCCTGGGACAACTCTTGTTTGGCATCTACTTCTCTGATGTACAGGCCAACACTAAGGGACTCTGGCTAATGAAGTTCACAGAAGACTGCAAACTGGGAGCCATTATTGAATCCCCAAATGATGTTGATATTCTACAAAAGGGCCTTATAGATACAGATGCCTGGTGCCAGAGCCATGAGCTCAAGCTTAGTGCCAATAAATGTATACTTATCCCCTTTAGAAATAAACATGTACCCATGAATTACCACATAAGTGGCAGTACACTAAACATCAAAAGTGTGATGAGAGACTTAGGACACAGGTGGACAGTGGTCTCACCTTCAATATCCACATCGCCACAACAGTCAGGAAATCCTTCTATGTGGCACACCTCATCACTTAGGGCTTTTCATCCAGAAAAAAGGAGGTCATTGTCCCACTGTACTCATCCCTCATTAGACCAATTATAGAGTATAATGCCCTGTTTGGTATGTACCTCACAAGACATCTGCAGCAGCTGGAAAGGCTACAGAAATACCTCACTAAAAGAATCACAGGCCTAAAGCAGATGCCATATGCTGACTGTCTAAAAAAACTCCAGCTATACTCTGTGGCATATCGTCTACTCAGAGGTAATATCTGCTTAACATAGAAGGCCATGTCAAACCATGAGCTGTTGGACATGCTCCACTTAAAGAAATCCCAATCCCTCAGAGCCACATGCTCCAGGGATCTAAACCTTGTCATCACAATGAACAAAACAAGCTGGAGGGATAGGTTCCTGACCCAGTGACTCCCCATAGTCTGGAATAGACTGCCCATACATGTCAAGCAGAGCGCCTCCTTGGCCCTCTTCAAAAGGAACCTTGATGATTGGATGGGAGATAGGAAATTCATCCCTGGGATCATGTCAGTCACCCTGCTAGACAGAGGTCCAGGGAAGTAAATATTGTGGGAAGAAATATCCAGGGAATTGTTATGGCTAGGCTTGTATAGACCCTAGGGAAGATAGCCTAGTACCAACCTATGAACCTATGAACCTATAAGTTCATTAAAATTCTAGGTTTTGGAATCCCATTTGTGCACCTTTACATAAATTGGCTTAACACCTAGATGTACTGCATAAATACCGAATAGGTATCGATACACAGTACATCATATGCAGCACATGCCAGTTATTATCCAATGATCTGATTACATGAAAACAGCGCCACTTTCAAATAGTGAATTTGATACATTTACAGATCAGCCAACTGCTACTGGTGAACTGAGTGGGACCTTAGTCAGCATTTTTCTGTTTTTGCATTTATCAGACATTTTCTATTGGAAGATTGAGATGGCTACATCAAGGAGGCTGAGACATGTTCATCCACCCAAACGGACTGAAGAGGAGACCTCCTACATACCGACTGTGTACACTGGAGTGGAGCATTGAATGAAAGCCATGCCAAGGAACTTCACAATGATAGACATCTGGAATCGGATTGCAAAGGAGCACCAAAGACATACAGGAATTTACTTCACTGGAGTGCAGGTTCACCACCGTTATGATGACCTGCACTGGAGTGAAGGCAAGGAGCTTCATCTGAGGGCCACCGAGGTGTGGAGACAGTACATGTATCCCTACAGTAAGTGTAACTATCCTGTGTATACCTGAACATTCCTACACATATTAGAAATATATGTGTCCCATGTTTAACACATAGATTTTTTTTTTTATAACCATTAACTTGATGTTGTAACAATTAGGTCATGGGGATAATCAAGTTAATATAGTAAATGCTGCCCTTGTAAATGTGGGTTTGATTCCTATGCCATTACTTTCTTTACGAATGTTTATAATATACATAATTATGAACTTTGTAAATGTACATATGTTTTATAACATATAATGGCATAATTTCATGCATCTACTTTTCTCATGCATCACTGACACCTATAGCATCTAGGCCACTGATGACTGCTCATTTTGTAGTTGTCCATTATAGTACCACAGTATTGCCTACTGCGGCTTTGTATGTCTGAATAAAATCTCATACATAACTTCTTTAATTCATTCCTCCTAATTAAGTAAAAATTGTTAATACAGTCACGTTTATTTAAGCCAAAAAGAATATCTGTCTGACTGCTTACACGTATGTTTTCAGTTATACGTTGTTTACAATAAAATGTCCAATATGTGTTTGAAGTTTCCTTATTCATCCATTCTCTACAAGAATTTGAATAAATATGAGTAGTACCAGTTTGTTAAGCTGAAAGACTTCCTGCTTGTTAGTTTGGCCTGTAAGGAACCTAACCACCATGCCTACATTTTGGCTTATTGTGGGTTCCATTCCACATTGGGGAAACTTATCTGAAATTGCTCTTTTGGTTTACTTCACACATAGTTATGTAGAGAAGCATATTCCACTTACTGATATTAATGTTTATTTTGAACACGGTTACAAATAACTGAGTTAGCTGTCGGATTCCTGCAAATATGCCCATTATCCATAATGCTCTCCTAACATCAGTTGCTTAACCGCAGGGTTAGTAAGGCATTTCCTGTTTGTTAAAAAAAATATATATATATATATATATATATATATATATATATATATATATATATATATATATATATATATATATATATATATACCTGCTGGTTTTAGCTTGGCTTTAAGAAAACTGGCAGGCATGCCTACATTTTGGCATTCTGTGAGTACCATTCCACATGGAAGAAACATATCTGAAATTGTTCTCTTGGTTTACTTCACCCATAGTATTTCTTTAGAGAAACATATTCCACTTATTGATATTAATGTTTATTTTGTTCATGGTTACAAGCAACTGAGGGAAATCAGCCCACATACCTACAATTTGGCATGCTGTGGGTTCCAATCCACATAGGGGAAACATCTGAAATTGTTGCCTTGATTTACTTCACCCATAGAATTTCTTTAGAGAAACATGCTCCCCTTACTGATATAAATGTTTATTTTGTGCATGGTTGTAAGCAACTTGATTATTCATTGAAATCCTATAAGTATATTCGTAATCCGTACTGGTCTGTTAACATCATCTTTTTAAGTGCATGATAAGTAAAGCTTGCTACAGACTAATTTACGTCTGACAGATGTTTTTGTTAATATGGAGTTATTTTTAAAAATCATATCAAGTTCTGTTTTATCATCAGTTACTACATTCATTTCAAGAACATCATCCTTATCTTTTGATGGAGTGGGCCAGGCAGACTAACAGCTGAAATGCAGAGCAGGGAAGATGTATGTATTTGCTTAGTAATGTGCATTTTGGCAAGGAATATCATGGTCCTCATGCATATTTTACCGTGTCCTCATGTACAGAAACTGGTACCACATTAAGAGAAATGAAAGTTTTCCATTACTGTTAATGTTTCTGAACACAGTGATGACATGAATTAAGTTTTACAAACTCTTTACCTACAGGACCAGAACATGGCCATTCTTTGAAATCCTAAGCCAGAATCCATATTAGTAGACCATGCCACATCCAGGTGATGTCATAAAACCAAGTCTTTTCACTGCATTCATAACATGCCTTTTCATTTAAGATGGATTAATTAGGGAGTTAATAGTCAAGGTTAACATTTGAATGTGCCTTGTTGCAGATTTGAATCTTATGTTCTCCAATCTGTGGTCAAGGATTTTAAAACCTGTATTTTACCTTGAAAATGTGCATGGTGATTATCTAATGATCTTGATCTAAATAGTCTATAAACCATTGTGAGGAGTACATCATTCATAGCTGCTCTTTTCTTTCTTCAGCGGATGAAGACTGTGCCAGGAATCAAGTTGTCTGTATTGAGTGGATGAACAGATTTGAAGAGCAGTGGAAGGAGGGAGGTAAGTTGACTTATTTTTCTTTTTTTTATGAAATGAAATGCACCTGATCCTTGTTACAGGCCTGTATGTTTCACATTAACTATATATTCCTTTGAATGCATGAATACACATCATGCGTCAGTAAGGGAAGTTACATTTTTTATGTTATTTGTATACATGATGAATATTCTTATTCAATATGTCAGTTATGTAACATAAGCATGCAGTGCTAAAATGTCCAGACAGCTTTTGGTCTTAATCTCTGATGTCTATTTTTTAAATTTCTCTGATGTCTGTTTTGTAAATCTCTGCGGTACTTTTCTGCCTGGGCCTCCGCTGAAAATGAGCTTCGTCCCAGTCATACTTTCCCAGTAAACAAATGGAAATAAATAACTAAATAAATGATCTCAATATAGCTGAGCTTAAAACTGTATTTTAAATAAAAAAATGAACTATTGTAACATAAAGCCATTTTTTTCAGCACAATTTTTGAAATGCACTCCACTATCTAAATTACAGTTGGGTTAATGCATTTGTCACACATATGTTGAGGTGTATGTTTTGGAAACTTAGTACTTTGACTGTTGTTAAATCTGTCATACTTGTATATGTGGCTGTTTTTTTCTGTTGGCTGATCTGTTGTACCTAGCCTGTCAATTCGCATGCTGAATGGATGTCTGCTGTATTAGCTTTTGCAGCCTGTGTAACATGCTCACTGCGGTGGTGGTGCTGCGGTAGCGTTGTCGCCTCACAGTTAGATGCTGCCCATTCGATTCTCAGTTAGAGCGTCTTCTGTGTGATGACATGCGTGAACGGGTGTTCCTTCGTTGAAGGTTGTGCATTAGGCCCGGCAAGCCAGCACATAAAACTGTACTGCCAATAATTAGCGAACTGGAGTTCCGCTGTGGCGACCCCTAACCGGGAAAAAGCCGAAAGACACAAAAATTGTATCTGCCCACAACACCTTTGGTGTTTTTATTAAAAACAGTTATAGCCTAAGTTTACTGACATTTCTCCAGATAGACATTTCTTTGCAGCACTTCATAGTCAGCAAGCCCTTCAGTCCAACATTGGTACTGCATCTGCCTACAACAGCTTGTGTGTTTTTCTTGAAACACAGTTATAGACTAGATTTGCTGACACTTATGCAGATGGACATTTCATAGGTTCATAGGAGGTTACTAGGATAACAGCCCAAGAGCCCTTACAAGCCTGGCCATATTTACCTTGAGTTGCCCCATTTGTCCATTGATAGGCAAGCAAAGCTCTCAGAGCTATGAGTCTTGATAATTAACATTGACTGCCTCTGTCCATGAGGGACATGGGCACCACCCCAGGAGTGAATTTACTGTCACTCATCCATTGATCTAGGTTGTATATGAAGAGGGTCAGGAAATGGCTCTGCTCCATATGAATGAGAAGCTTGTTCCAGAGAAGGGGTAGTCTCTGGGAGATGTATCTATTTCTCCAGCATGCTTTGTTCATGTCAGAGACTAGGTTAAGATCCCTGGTGTGAGTGACCCTTGTGCAGTTTGATTTATGAATGTGTAGCATTTCAATAAGGGCGAGGTCAGTGACTGCCCTGTAAGCCAGGCACAGGTCACCCCTGAACAGCCTGTAGGAAACATAATACTATGACAGGACTTACAGTATTTTCCCATAGGAGTTGTTTTGAATATCCTGTATTTTCTTGGTCTCTACATATGTTGGAGGTATCTGATTACATACGTGTGAAAGGGAACATTGTACTCAATTATTGGTCTGATAAGGGGTGAATATAATGGGATTATAACATCCTTAGCTGTAGATGTGAACCCTTTACTTATGAGATGTGCCACAACGAAGGATTTCCTTACCACTGTGGATAGGTGGTAATTAAAGTTCAGATTGCTATCAATCTGAGTACCCAGATCCCATAACACTGGATCTACACTTTGAGGGTTGCCGTCTATATATTGTAATTAACTGGAGTGTTACCTTTCCCAAATGAAATAATAATGCATTTTTTTTTTGCATTCAGCTTTAATCCATGGTTTGGCACCAATCATTCTGTGTTAAGCCTTTCTGCAGTATATTAGCATCAGTGAGGGACTCAGCGGAGATCACAGGAGATCATAGATAATAGGAGATTATTAGATTATTGACCCAGAGGTCATTTTAAACCTAACCATTTCATCTCAATGTATTACCATAGAAATGCTAGTCAATACCCAAGATTGCATTTAGTGATGACTCCGCATGTCCAGGGCCCTATCCTCATTAAGAATTTATGGTGCCCCATCCACTCGCCCAAGTTCCTCTTGAACAGTATCATAGAGGTGCTCTGTTTCACATGAACTGGTAGCCTGTTCCAAAGATGAGGCAGTTGCTGGGAGATAAATCTTTCCCTCCAGCATGTCCTATTAAAGTCAAAGGCCATACTGAGGTCCCTGGCATGGGTAGCCCTAGTCCCATTTGATTTATGGATATGCAGAAAGTTCATTAGGTTTGGATCTTGGATTGCATTGTAAGCCAGGCATAAGTCTCCACTAAGAAGCTTATATGATATGGTAAGGTCAAAGTCAACTTGTGATCCCAGGTCCCTTACCATTAAATGGGTGCTTAGGGTATTGTTGATTTGATAGTGTGAGGAGATATTGTTTGTGCCAAAGGGAATGATGATGGTGTATTTCTTTTCATTCATTTTGAGACTGTGACTAGTATACCAGTTGTTGGTCTGTGTGAGACCCTCCTGGAGTATACTGACATCCTTTGGGGATTCAATGATTGCACCTAGTTTGCAGTCATCTGCAAAACTGGTTAGCCATAACCCCTTTGTTCTGATCTTAACTTCTGAGAAGTATATACCAAACAGTAGGGGGCCCAGCACTAACCCCTGTGGTACCCTGCTGATAACAGGTCTGCTGGTTGATGTGGAGTCATCCACTTTAATAGTGTGTGTCCAGTTTGTGAGTGAGTTGGCAACCCATCTTACATTGAAGGGGTTCACATTCAGTTTGCTAAGTTTATTGGTAATGCCTGAATGTGGGATTGTGTCAAAATCCTTTGCTAAGCTGATGTATGGCATGTGCACAGATTTTCCCTCATCAGTAGCCTTCATCACATTTTCAAAGAAACCCACCAGATTTAACAGGCAGGATCTGCCCTTAACAAAGCCAAAGTGGGTCGGATACAGTGTTTGGAGGTCACCTATGTCTTTATTTATGAGGTCCATAATGATATGTTCCATGGCCTTACAGTTGAGGCTGGTCAGGCTTATGGGTCTGCAATTCACTGGGTCTGTTGCTAGGGCATCTTTGTGGAAGGGGGTAACTCTTGCTGTTCTCCATTATGCAGGAACAAAGCCTGCATAAGGCTATGATTGAAAAGGGTACTTAATGGTGATGCTCGGTCATGTTTTAGCCTCTTTAGAAGACAGCCTGGGATGATATCTGGTCCCATGAAGGTTGCATTTTCTTGCCTTGGAGAAAGCTTTGAGGACCTGCTCTTTAGATAGGTAGGGTGGGGGAGACGTCTGGGGGATGCCTTATGATAAGTTAGGAGGGGATAAGGGAGTGAAATTTTTGCCAAACCTATCTGCTAGCAGGTTTTCTATCTCTGTGGGTCAGTGTTTGTGATACCATTGGTCAGAAGTTCTGCACATGCTTGAGTCCTACCTTTTAGGCTACGTATGTAGCCATAAAAGGCCTTACGGCTATCACTGGCTGTTCTTTCTAAGTTTCTCTCAAAGGAGCCCTTTGACAAGTTATCTTATTTGCCCGTTGAAGCCGAGGAGGGTGATTTTCCATTGTTGGGGCCTTGCCTTTGTTTTCTTGGACAGCAACTTTTTGCATTTATTGTAGTTTGTTGATAGTGGATGTACATCATGGCAGCTTGTTTTTACTTCAGGCTCTAGCTTTGATTCTTTCTGGTACAGCCAAGTTTATACACTTATGCAAGTGATTGTATGGGGCTTTAGTGTAAGACTCAGTGTAGTTCCCACTTCCAGCTTGCAGAGGGGCTTGGAATGCATTTATACCTTCACCTAAGAGGGTATACTTTGCCATGGGGAAGCTTTTTAGTCTGATTTTACCCTTTGTGAGTTCTGGTGTTAGTGCCAGCTCAAAGGTGACTGATTTGTGGTCAGTTTTAACTAATGAGGGTCAGACAGTTGTAGCAGTGTATCTGTTTGGCATGTTGGTGAGGACCAGCTCTAGAATGTTTGTTTCTCTTGTCGGGGTATGAACAATTTGTTCCAGGGCATTTGAATTAACAAAGTCAATGAACTTTTGCACTAGCAAGTTAGGGCTAGTGAAGATTTTCCTATTGATGGTGGGATAATTGAAATCTCCAATAAACAGTGTGCTTAGTAAAATTTAGATTGTCTCCAGTTTGGTCAAGTAGGTTTCATGGGAGTCATGACCCATGATCTATAACTGCCTATGACTTGAATGGGGGTCTTACTCACCATATGGACTTGGAGTAACTGCATGGAGTTGTCCAGTCTAACTAGACAGGAGATGAATTTATCTCTAATATATATTAAAACACCACCTCCTTTGGTTTTCACACATTCTAAAGGTGTGGAAGGCATTGTAGTCTTGCAAGGCCAGGGTACTTTCTGAGGCCTTAAACAAGGTTTCTGTGACTGGACAGACATCTCAGATATCTACATCTTCTAGTGACAGAAGTGCTTTTAGGGAGTGCAGTTTTTGGTTTAAGCTTCTAGCATTTAGCAGCATGACCTTTATTTTGTTCCGATTGGTTAATTTCACATTGGTAATGGTGTTTCCAAGGCCTTGACTTTGACAGCAGCCAAAAACCTAGGGGTGCCAGGGGCAAACCTTCTCTGGCAAAGCATCATGGTCTGTCAACCATGGCTTCCCAGGCTGACGGGAACTGGATCCCCTTTGAATGACACCAAAAACTAAGCCAATTATTGAAATAAGTCATTTTTTTTTTTGTTTATACTGTGGCATCATTCTAGGTGAGAGTAGCATGCTGCTCAAGGCTAGGTGCATACCTGCCTGGGACATATACTCAGAGAGCTCAACCGTGTCTCTCTTCATATGGTCCAGTGAGGTACATTCACACCAACATGAACTATGACATATGCATGTTCTGATGAATCCTGTCCAACCTGGTGCGTGAAACAACCATGGGTCTCACTATTGAGTTTCCAATGACAAGAAAATTTGTTTTTTAAGTGTTACGTCTTATGGGCTTGGTGGGTGAGACTCAATGATTGTTCTCAATTTGTAATCATCAGTAATCTTGATCAGCCACTGGCCATTCATGTTTGCCTGGACTTCTGAGAAATAAATTCAAAACAGTAAATGGCCCAGCACAGTACCCTATGGTGTACTACTGGTGACTGGTCATTTGCTAGAGATGAACTCACCCACTTTGACACTATGTGTCCTGTAGGTAAGTCAATTGGCTACCCTTCTGATGATGTAGGAGTTAATACCCTATTGAGAGAGTTTCTCAGTAATATCCTAGTGGGGATTATGTCAAATGCCTTGGCTAAGACAAAGTATTTGATATGCACTGTCTTTCCATCATCCAGTGCCTTGTTGACTTTCTTGCAGATGTCAACTAGGTTTAACAGACATGATCTACCCTTTACAAATCCGAATTGGGTTGGGTCCAGAGTTTGGAGTTTACCTATGTCCTTGTTGAAAAGGTCCATAATGATTCTTTCCATGGCCTTCCAGATGATGCTAGTCAGACTTATGGGTCTATAATTTCCAGGGGTTGGTTAATAGTCCCCCTTTGTGCAGAGCCATTATTATTGCTGTTCTCCATTCTAGCAGAAACTATCCTGTCCTCAGATTGTGATTAAACGGGACTCCACGTAGATCTTCTAGGTCATGCTTTAAGTTGTTCAAAAGGCAACCTGAGATGTTGTCTTGTCCAACTGGTGCCATGTGTTTGGCCTTAGAGTGCTCAGAGATGACCTGCTGTCTAGAAATAATAGACTTAGAAATGGTGTCAGGTATACTTTGGGGGATGACTGATGGGGACTTAGGGGTGAATTTTGCTCCAAATCTGCCAGCTAGATGGTTGGCTGTTTCCTCTAGTTCAGTATGGAAAGTGCCATCCACAAATAGTTCAGTGCATAGGTGGGTATCCTCCTTTAGATTTTGGACATTTTTAAAGAATGCGTTGTGGTTATCCTTACATAAGGAGGCAATTTTTCTTCATAGTTAGCTTTGGAGGATTTGATAAGATCTCTAATTTGTTGTTTAAGGGTAGAGATGGATTGTTTCATCTGCTGAACTAGTTATCTCTTGCTTCTTGACATTAGTTTCTTTCTTTTTTTGTACAGGCTGTTTAAACTAAAGGTCCACCATGGTGGCTTGTTTTTCTGACAAGACCTGGGTTTAATCCAGTCAGGTACAGCTGATTCTATACAACTGCGTAAATGGTTATACAGAGTGTTAGTGTATACCTCTGATAGGAGTCCATATTATCTGAGTCTGGTAGGGTTTTGAAGTTTCCTATACCATTGCTTAGTAGGAGGCAATTTTTCTTGGAAAATTTTTAAGCATTTTTGAGCTTGATGGGGTATTTGGCATTATAATTGCATCAAAAGAGACTGATTTATGGTCAAATTTTAGCAGGGACGACATCACTTGGGGGGTGCAATGCTCTCCCATTTAGTGAGTACTATAACTAGAACATTTTAGCCCCTCGTTGGTGTGCAGGTGAGCTGTTCCAGAGCATTTGCATTGACAAAGTCCAAGAACCTCTGAGCCAGCATGTTTCTAGTTATGTATGTTTTCCAGTCAATGGTAGGATAATTAAAATTACCCATTACTATGGTGTTGGGCTGTATGGTAAGCGACTCCAGTAAGTCCGGTTATTTGGTATTCTTTTCCTGCATCATGGTGGGGACGTATATCTAGTTATAGGTTCATATGTTCATAGATGTATACTAGGCTAATGGCCCTGGAGCCTTTACATGCCTAACCCATAGTATTACCCTGACATTGTGCCAGACGACCTTAGTTCCCAGTGCCTCTGTTGAGTAAAGCCACTGGAGTGATCTCTGGGGTGAATTTTCTATTTCCCATCCACTCATCAAGATTTCTCTTGAAGAAGGCCAGTGAGGTGCTCTGCTTGACATGTATGGGAAGTCTATTCCATAGCATGAGCAGTCTATGGGTTATGAACTTGTCCCTCCAGCATGTTATGTTGATTGTGGTAATGACGTTCAGGTCTCTGGACCGTGTGGTGCAGAGGGATTGAATTTCTTCAGATGTAGCATTTCTAACAGAGCTGGGTCAGACATGGCTTTGTCAGTCAAGCAGAGATCGCCTCAAAGTAGGTGATATGAGACAGAGTATAGTTGGAGTTTTTTTTAGTCTGTCCATATAGGACAAATTTTTAAGGCCTAGAATCCTCTTTGTGAGGTACTTTTGTGGCCTCTCCAGTTGTTGCAGCTGTTTAATGAGGTACATGCCAAATGGGGCATTGTACTCAATGATTGGCCTAATGAGGGAAGAGTAGAGGGAGACAATGACCTCTTTCTTCCTGGATGCAAAACCCTTAGTAATAAAAAGTGCCACATAGAAGGACTTTCTGATCACAGTGGCAATGTGGTGGTCAAAAGAGAGGTTGCTGTCAACCTGTGTTCCCAGATCTCTTTTAACACCTTCTGTGTTTAGTGGACTACCATTGATGTTGTATAATGTGGTAGGGGAGGTAGCTCGAGAGGGTCATACTGTTTGACCACTCTCAAAGTGTACCTATCCTTAATGAAGATGGATACACCACCTTCTTTGGTTCTATTTGGTTCTTTCACATTCAGTTTGTGGTGTTAATATATGGAGGGCATTGTTGCCCTGCATGGCCAGGGTGCATTCCACGGCTTTTAACCATGTCTCGGTGACTGCACAGACATCAGCATCTTCCAAGGTGAGGAGTGCTTCTATGAGTGCAATTTCCAGTTTGGACTGCTAGCATTAAGCAACAGTACCTTGAGTTTATCTAGAGAAGATTTTGTTATGCTGGGATGTTGGTTATTTTGACACTGCCTAAAAAGGGCACAATAGGAGTGGCTAGTGCCTTTGCCAGTATCCAAAAACCTAAATGAGAGAGGTGCAGAAATTCTCTGGCAAAGCAGTGTGGCCTGTTGACCATGTCCTCCAAGGCTGACAGATATTGGATTCCCTTGAACTGACCCCAGAAGCTAAGCCAATTGTTAAAGTCAATCATTTTTGTTTGTATTGTGGCACCATCTTTGGAGAAGGTAGAATGCTGAATAAGGCTAGGCTTATAACTGCCTGTGACACATAATCTGAGAGCTCAGTCATGTCTCTCTTCATATAGTCCCGAGAGGTAGAGCTAATTCTCAAGTCATTCACCCCAACATGGACCAGTCATACTGGTACTTATGCTTAAGTGACAAGTGCTTGAGTGACTTTATGGATCCTGGCACCTGACAGGCAGCTAACCGGAACCAACTCCTTATCCAGCCTGATGAGGGGACATCCATGTCTCTCACTATGGAGTCTCCTATGACCAGTACATTGGGTTTTGTGATGTTACACCTTATGGGCTTATTTATTGAAACAATGGTTTGTGCATTATCATGTGTAGTTGTTTTTTGCACTGCTGTGTGTGTAAGTGGTTTGTGAAGGCACTGTTTATAAGGCTTCTGATCTTTTGGTAAGTTACTAGTGAGTACCTCCACCTATGTGGGTTTATGTGTTCTGTCCTTATTTAGTGTGACAGGTGATATGTGTGTGCTTAAAGCCTGTTTTACTTTTAATTTGTCCATGTGAGAGAGTCTTTCCTCCAATTTAATAGTGTAAGTACCTCTCTTGCATAACATATTTGCTTGTTTCAGTAGTAAATGATTGTCAGTATACATAAGACAGTTGATATATTGCCTAAGGATGTCCATGTCCATTAGGCTGGCCAGGCAAATGATGGGAAACTGCCCATCCATGATAGTAGGTTCTTACTGTAAGTTTTATTAGGGAAGGGAATGGATTAATTTTACAGGACTGTGCTGGTAGCTCAGAGACTATAAGAGGGACCTATACTATGTGTAGGCTAAGGCTGAGCAGCAAGACAACACTGCCCAGTACACAGCTGAGTTGCTCCTTCAGCAGCAGAAAAGCATGGAAGGCTTTCACTGACAGTTGCGTAGGGAAAAATTAATTTGCAAGACTTTTGCATCTATACAGTGCACTGCCAATCACTGCTGTGGGATGAGCAGCTTAGCACAAATGTGAGGCTTAAATATGAGCAAAGAGGAACAAGTTTAAAGCTAACTACCAATCAGAAAAGTACACAATAAGCCTTTCATCAGAAATCCCCAACTTAGATAGGTTAGTTCAGCATAATTCTGCCAAAAGAGTGCAGAAAGAAATGTCTTTGCTACAAGCAACAGTTCATAATTAGCATGCTCTTAAGTTCATCATTGGTATTGCATGTGCAAATAGCATCTTGGGTGTTTTTGTAAAAACACAGTTATATCATAGATTTGCTGACACTTGTGCAGATAGACATTTCTTTTGCAACATTTCATACTCAGCAAGTTCTTCAATTCAGCATTGGTATTGCATCTACATACAACAGCATGAATATTTTGTTACAGCACACTTGTATCTTATGTTTGCTGACACTTGTGCAGATAGATATTTTTTTACAACATTTTATACTTAGCAAGTCCTTCAGTTCAACACTGGTATTGCATCTATATACAACACCGTGGGTATTTTTGTTGCACACACTTGTATCCTAGGTTTACCGACACTTGTACAGATGGACATTTCTTTGAAACATTTCATAATCAGCAAGCATCATCATAATGTTTGCATTTTGCAGGCTACAGATTGGTACTAATTGTAGGTAAGTAGTGCATACAGTAGTACACATACAATACTGTCAGTACAACACATATTACATTATCATATATCACGGCCTGTGGTAATTGAACATATAAAATATTTGTTACTGCTGTATTCATTATATTAATGTGTGTTCAACCAATTATCATATTGCCTGACTGTGTTGTTTATTATATGTTTACCTACTTTCAACAATACTTCCTCCTCATTTTAACCATGTAACTTGCTGGCTGTTCATATAAATCATTCCATACAGACAGTACAATAAATTGAGTTCTATATTCTCAGATTTTTACAATGCTAATGACCCAGGTAGGCCTGACTAATACTGTACCCTATACTATTTGTTTGGTTTGACTTGTTCACTGGTTGGGGAGAGAGGGAATTTATTCCTATCTTCCTTTTTAAAACTCTTTAACTCTAAAAATATAATGTATGTTTCTGGTGGTGGTGGTGGTGTGTGTGTGTGTGTGTGTGTGTGTGTGTGTGGGGGGGGGGGGCAGAAAATGCAACACATGAAAATTGTACTGTTTTTGATTTTTTTTTTTTGCCGGTTGCTTGAGAGTGCTGGCTGCTTGAGTTCCTGTTAACTGAGAGTTTACTATATCCAGTAGATTCATAACCGGGCTGTTTGTAGAAGTCATGTAATCCAGTCATAATATCACCCCTTCAGAGATGTATATAAGAGTGGGTAGAGGAAAATATGTTTAAGGCCCTCTGCATAAGGCATCTATGTTGCAACTTGTATTCTTTATTTAAACTCTGAGGTAGTTGTAGTTTCTGCATATGTCAGTTCAGGTACATTCTAAAGAGAGCATTACACTCTACAGTTGCTGTGATAAAGGCAGAGTACAGTGTAATAATTACCTCTTTGGACCTAGCTGGCATGCCCTTACTTATATCTTGTGCAATAGAAAAGGATTTCTTCACCACTGTGGCAAAGTGGAGGTGGAAAGTAACGCTACTGTCTACATGCATCCACAAATTCCTGACCACTAGCTTGACTGTTGTGGTCATATTATCAATATGTTAATTATTCATGATGAGTGATTTTCTAAAAGGTACAGTTACACAATTTTCACAATTGATTTTAAGGGCATAGCTTTGCCACCATTTGTTGGTCAAAGATAGGTATTCTTGAAGAATGCTTTTGTCTGCATGCAAGTCAATGATGACCTCCAGCTTACAATCAATTGCAAAGTTAGTCAGCCATAAACCTTTAATGTTTGCTTCCACTTTATAGAAATAGATGCCACAAAACAGTATCCCCATTTGTGAGCCATGGGGTACTCTGCTAGTAACTGAGCATTTGATGTGTGTGGCCTCACCTATTTTGACATTTTGAGTCCTATTATTGAGCCATTTGCCTATCAAGCAGATGATAAAAAGTATTTATACTTATTTACTGAGCTTATCTATAATGTCTGAGTTGGGTAATGTATCAAAATGCTTTGTTAGATAGTGGTCAGCTGTGTGCTTTTTTTCACTCTCATTGAAGTCCATTTAATAGGCCCGACCTTCCTTTAATAAAGCCAAACTGTGATAGGGCCATCTTTTGCATGTTATCTTAATGCTAATTTATCATATCCATGATGAATCTTTACATGGAGTTACATCTGAGTCTGTTCAGACACATGGGCCTGTATTTTTCCCTAATTAGTGTTTTGAAATCCTTTGTTCAGGAGAATCCCCTTCCATTATTTGTGGTCAATGTCTGACTGTAGGCTACAGATAAAAAGTGATCCAAGTGGAACTTTCATGCTATGTAGTAAGCATCCCTGGATGTTACTGGAGCCCATTGATGCAGTTTGTAAAGTGCATTGCAGAGATATTCACTAATGATGGTTGTATAGAATGTGGTAGACAGTATTTCATTTGGGATATCAGGTGGTAATTGGTGGGGATAAATTTCATCTGACCCATTTACATTCACACACAGACATAACTGTTCAGGGAACACATGCAAGGGAAAAAGAAAGAGAATGATGACCTACTTCCATAAACCCACAGGAACAGTTTTCTGAGGTAGACTGTATTATTAAACAGTGCAGGTCACCATAATATTGTTATGGTGACATTTATAAGATATATTTTTTAATGGTTATTTTAATGTGGCATAAGACAGTGCCAGACATTCTTCCATTCAAATTTCAGGATATGTTACATGTGATTGATTTCTGTATGGTTGCCATGCTTTATGCTGGCCAGTATTTAAATGTTCAGGTGATGTCCTGGTTTCCAGTGGTAAGCTGTGTTATGCATGCCACTGCACTGCCTTGTTTGCGCTGCTCACATTGGTGGTGGATATATTCTCCCTGACATGTAATGGGATTGGTCATGTCCATAGCTATAGATAAAGTGACATAGGGAATGTGTTATGTGTATTATGACCCATTCACTAGCAGCAATTCTGTTGATTAAAATTGTGATGCTTACTAATGTTTGCTTCTTTTAAAATTAAACTATGCTTTCAATAAGGAGTTTGATGTTTGCCGCAACACCTTCAGTCCCATATTTGTATTTGCAGAAGTCACCAGTAGATGATACTGTGATGATGTTAAGCATGTTAGATTGCAGATATGCAAATGAGTTTCATGTTCAGTTCTGCTATGATCTAAATGCAAATATTCTGCATAATACACACTTGCTTTTCACTTCTGTCATGTTTTGTAATTCATCTTGCTAGAGCATGGGATACACAGACATTCACATGTCAGATGATGATAACGAGCACATGCCAGGCCACTGCCAGACTCCTCAGATGATGATGGTTATTATGGTGATGAGAATGATGATGAGGAAGCTGGATCTGCATCTGCCAAAGGCATTGTGCTGCTGCACCACAGAAGAGATGATGGGAGGACCACACTAGAGACAATTACGGGGAAGAGATCCACAAGGATGCACTGATGTGCTCCAAACATAAATGAGGGACATGATGGAGACATTTTTGCAACATATGACACAGGCTATGCATGTCTTGTTTAAGGAGGTAATCTGGGAGATCAGTCATGAGTCTCTTCCCCATCAGCCTGGTCCCTCTGGTTCATAAGTATTATCTAGGTGTTCTGGTTGTGCCATGCTGCCAATATGCTGAGTGCCATATAATTGATTGTAATGCATATGCTCTCTTGTCCATGCATGCCATGTAGCTGACATGCTTATGTGTTATTGTCATGCGACATTTAATTATGTTTCAATGTATGCATGACACACATTAATACATTACACTTTCCACAGACAGACAACAGCCCTACCACTGTGGTATGGTTTGGAATTGTGTATTGCAATATTATGTATGTTCAACAGAAGGACATGTAGTTTCCCATGTGTTTTGCATGTCAGTTGTCATGATGTCCCACTGGACATGACTTGGTGTTGTTTGCCATTTACTGGCAATGCTGATGCCCTTGGGGGGGAGCAAATACAGGTATGTAATAAATATAGACAGTTCTACTTTTTTGACTGCATAAAACACAAATAAAGCATTAATGTATATACATTGTTACAGATAATTTCTTCTGTAGCAGTACATTATGCCATGTTTGCTGTATCTTGCACACCTTCCATGAATTTTTGTACACATTTGATTGTACAAATCTGTCCAAAAAGTCTAATACATAGTGACATACAATTGTACCTTTGACATGTGAACATTAACTGGCTTACTGCTGATGTGCTGTAATGATGATCACAGGAATGTCGTCTGATCAGTAATGAACAAGGTGTGTGACAGTATATGTGTACATGCTGGAAATTCTTAGCTTGCTTACCTATACATATTGGTGTTAATGATTGGACACTACTGTGTTTGTGTGATTTATACATTGCCATTTCGGTGGACATCACATATCATTCTGCCCATGTGTGCCATTTGCTTAAATGCATTTTTGGATGAATTCTACAGCACTGTGTGTGCTGTATACATGCATTTACAATATGTCAATTTACCATGTGCTCCTTTTCCCTGATGTGGGCCCAGTTTTGCCACCTCTTTTACACCTTCATAATTCCATATTATATTTTAAAGATGTTTGCTTTATTTAATTTATTGACCATTGCCATACATTATGTTGCTTTCATGGTGAACATGTGCCAAATGTATGGCCATTTTACAGATGCACGATATTTGCACACAAGCCGTTGGCTGCTGCTTACAATGCATCCTTGTGTTTGTTATATGTATGTGTTAACCAGTGTATATTGTTGAAATCCTTATGCAAAACCTGACATATTTTTAAGCTTTAGTGTTATATTTTTGTACATATTTTTACATGTCATTATTGTGTTTATGTGTATTGACCTTGCTGTCATGTTCATTCAGTTTAGGCTATTGATAGTCATACATATACTCCTACATCTGTGTGTTGCCTTTGACATGGCATATGTGTGTGTAAAATATATGCATTCCATGATACCTTTTATGGGTTGTGCACACCTACTAGTGTACTTAGCAGTCATTTTGTTGCTTTTTATGATTACTCCTATTTGGTTCTGTGTTTGTTTCCTTTTTCACATGCATGGTTATAAGTTCAGTTCTGTCCTCTGCTGGATTTTTCTAGCATTGTTAGGCCTGCATTTGCTTATCTGTGATGTTGCTTGTCTTACACCTGCACTGTTTCCAGACTACTTGAATTTGTATTTATTTATACAATTTGTACTGTGATCTTTATTTACACATTTCCATTGGTTATACATATCCAGGTAAGACTGCCACAAAGTTTTCAAAATGTCATAACATGTCAGTACATAGGTAGATATGTTTTTCTGTATTTCAGCATGGCTGGTATGCATCCCCACCCTGTTTGACAACTTTCTATTACCTGTGCTGTGCTGTGAGCCATCTGTGCAACTTATCTGTCCTTAATGTTTTTTTCCAACCTTTGTCTGTCAGGTGTTGTAATATTTGCTCTATGGGTATACCTGCTGTGATGTCCTCTTCTTTCCCTATCTTTGCCTTTCATTCTATTATTAAAAAATGGAGCCTATTCCCACCAAAAAAAAAATTGCCTATGCCCCTCTGCCTTTCCCTCAGATTTTCCTATTCCAACATCCCTTGTGTGTGTCCCTCTTCCTGAGCCATACCCCACAACTTCATTTCTAAGTCACACTTTCCTTGACTGCGTGCATTACTTGTCTTCCCCACAGAAGTCCTGAACCCATTGTTAGCTAAAGTTAGCTGTGGTGATGTAGCCATGATTGCCCTTTGCCTGTATTTATTTTTGATTAGAAATGTTATGGATGCTGTTGGAATCCGTAAAAGAAGCAGGCATATTTTTAGTAGTACATGACTTGTGGAGATATCCATAGATGTCTTTCAACTTACTGCATAGGTTACTGAAGATAAGTATAATAAAGCACATGGAACTTTAAAGAAGGTATATTTTGTTATTTAACAAATTACAGAAATTTCCATAGTTGTCTGTAACATTTATAAACAAATTTCTTAAAATATATATTACGAATTCCATGCAGCTTAGACTGGGATATTTGGCATTCTCTTTCTTTCTTTTTTTTTTTTTATTATAACACAGTCAGTCATATTCTGTATTTGTTCTTAACCTTACTGGACAGACAGTTATAAATATGTATGTAAGATTATTAGGATGCTTGAATTGTGATGAATTTTCTTTAACTTTGTTAATATACAATACACAGCAATTTCTCATTACTTACGGATTACCTGTTGGTTTGTTTAATGCGCTGTTGCTACCGTGATACTCCCTTATGCACCAAAGTATTCCAAGTTCACTGTGGTACATTTCCATCCATCCATCCATCCATCCATCCATCCATCCATCCATCCATCCATCCATCCATCCATTCTCAAAGCCTTATTACACCATTATCTTTAAGTCTACCACTGATATCAGCGTGATGTACAGGAATTTGCAAACCTTATGGAATCCAGACCTATGTGTGTGTGTGTGTGTGTGTGTGTGTGTGTGTGTGTGTGTGTGTGTGTGTGTGTGTGTGTGTGTATATATATATATATATATATATATATATATATATATATATATATATATATATATATATATATATATATATATATATATATATATATATATATATATATATATACTCATGGGTCTACTTTCATTCACTGAAAACATTCACTCACACCAAATCGCTGAAAACTCAAATCACTGAAAACTCATTTCACTGAATGTAGAGTACTGTAAGGCAAGTAAAACATATATGCCCTTTTCCTCAATGTAGTGCGATCCTGGAGTTAGTATATATATAGTTGGTGGGGTGTGGGGGGCACAGCCTCCCCCACATTGGGGATGTTAGCTTTCAGTGAAATAAGACTAACAAATATAAAAGCAAGCTAGGTGGGGGGACTACACCCCCACCCCACTCCCAACTATATACTAACTCCAGGATTGCATTACAGTGCGGAAAATGACATATACATTTTACTTGCCTTACAGTACTCTGCATTCAGTTAAATGTGATTTGGTGAAATGAGATTTCAGTGATTTGAGCCTTCAGCGATTTGTTGTGGGTAAACTGAAATTCAGTGAAATGTGTTTTCAGTGAATGAAAGTAGATCTATATATATATATATATATATATATATATATATATATATATATATATATATATATATATATATATATATATATATATATGTATATAAAATAGTAATAAATACAAAACAATGTAATAGGTAGCCCATTCTTTAACTGCAATAATACCTTTCCAGGTGTGTACTATTGTGTAAATAACACCCCTGGGTATGCATTATTTATGTAGTCAAACACACTGTGGAGGGCATTATTGCTTGCTTAAGGCACAAGAGGGTGTTGCGTGGCACAGATTTTATTATGTACCTATCAGCATTGTAAGGCATAAACTAATAGAACAGGCATTTTACAATCCACATATAGAAATATCTTTGGGATTATAAAATGTACATTTTTTTTCCAGTGAAGTACAAATTAACTAAAGGTCCATTATGATTGCCTAAGGCCCAGGTGCTTGAATATAACTATCCTGTAGCCAGTGTCTCAGTGTCTTGTAGTGCAAGTGGCTAACTGCTCATGCTCTACCTTGTATGCCTGTTTGGGCAGGGAGCAGCAGCTGTGTTGAGAGAGTTGTTCTGCGTTATATTGTCCAATCACAGTAGCCAAGTTTGAGTAAGTTAAGTCTAACGGATGTGGGAAGTGAGTGAGAAGGGGGTGGGAGTGCAGGGTTAGGGTTTCAGGCAGGGATCAGGAGTAGGATTTAGGGTTAGGGAGGAGGGAACTTTATGTTTAGTGAGCAGGAGGGGACCTTAAGGTTTAGGGAGCAATCAGGCTTTAGGGTTAGGGAACAGGAAGGGATATTTAGGTTTAGCTAGCATTAGAGGAGTTCAGAGTTGGGGGAGTGGAGTTTTAAGTTTAGATAGTGATCTGGGAATATAGGCTTACAGAAAGAGGTCTTAAGGTTAAGGAATGGATAGGAGTTTTAGGGTTTGAGTTTGGGTTCTGGTAAAGCTGTGCAGTGCAGTATGGTCAGGTGGTGGGAGGGTGAGATAGTTAGCAAGGATTAAGCTAGTGGGAATTGGGGCACTTGTCAATTAAAGCAAGTGTCTGTGAGCATGTGTGTTGCAACCTTTCTGAATGCATGCACTTCTATTAGACTCATTAACTCATCTAGTTAACACCATCATTGATTTTTTGTTTTGAAATAAAATACATGCTTTTGAAGTAATATGCAAAGTTTCTATTTGTATTTTACATATGACTACTGCAGCTTCCATGGCACTGCCTGATAAAATGGTAGGATTTACATCAAAATAGCAGACAATATGCCTCAGATTCAATGGTTCGTGTCCGTGTAGCCACAGCAGGGCACCTTGCATATTCATGAAGGTTTGCTGCTGTTTAAGCTACATGCTCATGAACCATGAACATGTGCAGGGGGCATGTCTAAGTAGTGCATGGACCATGAAAATGCCCCCTGCACTCAGAAAGTGCCCATGGCACTTTCTAAACCTGATCTGGCATAATATTACAGAATTTCTTTAATATTATGCCAGTATTTCAGTGTTTGTGGACACTGAAATACATACTGGAGCAGGAAACCAATGCAGGGGTGTTCTGTGACACACCCCCTGCATTGTAAAAGTGCCGCATGACACCTCACAACCTGTTAAAGCAGAAAATGTGGATAAAGGCACAGACAATGGGGGAAAAACCCTAAAAAGGGTGACATCTGAAATATTGCCCTCACAAACATAGAAAGTTGATAGAAGACAGGATATGTATTAGCATGAATCTCTCAAGGACAGAAGCCTGAAAGCCAAATGTATGCCATTATTTCCAGACTGCAGTCCTCAATGACTTGTTAGAACACTACAGTACTCACTATATAACATAATAATATTATAATAATATTACATATTTTTTTAGGCTAAGGAATGTTTAAGAGTAGCTAAGAGGGTGTGCACATTATGGCCCTCCCCTTACCATAGCTTAAACATCCCATAAGAGATAAATACAAATATACAGCTGAAATCTTCCAGCTGACATAGTGTAGTGGTTAGACTCTAAACTTTACATGTGTGTGCTCATGGTTCGAGTGCCAAGGCAGCCAAGTTGCTTTTATATGGGAATGCAGTGTTATTTTTTTTTTAACTTAAGTTATGTAGTAACTGTTTTTTGTCAAGCAGGGTACTGTAGCTGGTGCAAAATGTAAGTGTGAGTGCATATCACATGTGAAACCACCCATGTATGCACAACTGTCTTATACAGCATAGTCACACCTCTTGCCAATGTAATGAAAGCACATAGAGGGATGTCATATAAAGTAAATCATATACACTTAATAAATGAAGTCAGTATTCTGATATATTTAAAAAATTAAACTTGAGCAGTGGTTAGCAATGCTCACCTATGCTTAGCAAGTGTAACATTTGCTAAGATGTGAATGCTAAGCAACAGGTAGCTCAACTAATTAGATTTGCGCACAGTTAAACACTGCTCAATAACTTCCCCTTTAAGCAGTGTTAAACCGGCTTAGCAAATTTGCACACTGCTTAGTGGAGCTTAACCTTTTCAAAATTGTCCAATGACAGCAAGGGTGGGGATATTGCACTATTTAAATGGTGCAGATGGGAATACAGCCATAATCTGTTATAGTCCATCTGTGCAGCTACAATGGCTGGTGTATGAGAGGAAGTGTGCTTTCATGTTCAATGCTGGAGCATTCGGGAGTCCAGGGTCATGGCTGGACTCCTAGTTAAAAACCATGAGGAGCAACTGCTGCAGGGACAGTACCAGGGCTCCCAATACAAAGCTGAGGGCTGGGACTATCTCAGATGTGACCTCACCAGGGATACTGGCATCCCTCATACTGGTGAGCAGGTATGGCACCACTATGCCAATGCAAAAAATTAAAAGGGGGCACTTTTGGACCAGTGGATCCAAGATGGACTGGACCGGAATGCTCCATTAGTGTGTAAGTATCACTATCAAGTAGTTTGTAGCAAATACTAGCCTGAGAATGTGATAGACAGATATGCATAATGTGTGTTTTTCTCCACTACAGCTGCAGCAGAGTGGGCTATGGACATCGAAGCCCATGCTGACAGACTGCTGAGGCTGCGCTGAAAGGCTAATGAGTACAAATCTATTTTGCAGTATATTGTTCAAATAGCTAAGAAGGAGTACATTGCTTACTGCTAGTAGGTATACTATTACTGTGTGAACTGCATAAATAAAAAAAAGTTTGACTGACTAATACTGATGTCCATTAAAGAGGCTTACAAAAACAGTTGTGTTTATTCTGGTATGTTGTTGTAGAGATATATAGAATGTATATAGGTTCTTCACAGCAAATATGGCTGTGATAGCATACATTAACTGAGGTTCTTCTGTGAGCAAGCTGTTAAATGAGACTGTTGATGGTGTAGCTGTAAAACGAGATATAAACTAAATGTGAAATATATAGTGCACTAAGTTCTGAACCCTGAATAGTAATATGTAAAGTATCAAACTGTGTTCCATGCAGCATTGCTTTGTGTTAACCTTTGCTTTCCAGATTGTAGTAATCCAAAGGAGTAATGCATAGTACAATAACTATGTGTCATGCATGCATCACATGATTACAAGCTTGGACTGTCTAACCAAGAGACTATTAGGAAGAAACCAGTGAAACAAAAAAGAGCAGCTCCCAAGCAGCTCATTTTGATGAGATATAGTTTATTGAAAATTTTTCACACCCAGACAGGGTTCAAACCCAGGGAGTGGTACTAAGATGTATGCAAATATACATACAAGGAATCAGGAATATATCTAAAAACAGTCAGGTAGTGTTAACAGATATATTCCCCACAAGGTTTTATAGGTAAGGAAATGTTGCCAGTAGCTGTATGAAGGGTATACTAATAAACTGAGTACAATTGTTCAATTGTCCCACCACATGCCTGCAAATGACAGCAGGGTAGGTAAATACAATATGCACTCTTCCCAAATCATACCTCTCAACTCTGAGATATTCACTGAATATCCAGATATTTGTCTTAGAATTTTGGTCTGTTTGACATAAAGTAGTGGTGTCATGGCAAATCAGTGCCAAATCATTATAGACTGAAGTGAGAAAATAATGAAAGACATATGTGTCAGACATCATATCCTTCAGAAAAGCCAAGCAAGTATAAAACCTGTTATTTTATCAACTTTCTAAGTTTTTAAGAGCAATATCTAAAAATCATCCATATTTATGAGCCTTTGTCCCAATGTTATGTATGGCTTTGTCAGGATGTCATGCTCTAAGAGGTTGAGCGGTATGTCTCTCCAGTGCCATGCTGTCACGGCTAGTGGTCACTTCTGAAAATAATCCTGGAAACAGATAGGAAACCAGCTGATGTATGCCAGTAGCACACTCACATAATAGCAGTTCAGGGTGCCCCTCCTGTGCCAGATATGTAACCCTGACATGTACGAGTCCCCTCTAGTCATTTACCCAGAGTTGTCACAGTTTGCCTCATACCATTCCAGGCTGACAGTTTAATAGGTATGTTTATAATACAGAAGCTATGTTTCATAGGTAGATGTAAAGTGAGGGCAGACCCATAGAGTATTGAGCAGTACTTTGTGGAAAATAGAAACATAAACAGTTGTTAATGGTCTTTTTATCTCTCCCCCCACCCCTCAACTGCATCAATAATTATTACTGATATACTATGCGTATGTAGTGCTCCAACCCTAATGTTGGTACTTGTGTTATATTATTCATAGCTTCATAGGTTCATACTAGGCTATCTGCCCTAGGGCATTTATAAGCCTAGCCCAGAGTTTTGTGACTTTCGCCACCCCTTTAGTTTGAAGGATACTATGCCCATTATTTAGCTGTGCCTCTGTCAAGCAGTGACACTGAGGTGATCCCTGGGGTATACCTGCGATCTCCCATCCATTGGTCAAGATTTCTCTTGAACAAAGCCAGCGAGGTGCTCTGCCTCACATGTACCGGGATTTTGTTCCACAGCATAGGGAGTCTCTGGGTGATGAATCTGTCCCTCCAGCACGTCCTATTTATGACCGTGTCAAGGTTCAAGTCTCGTGCTCTTGTAGATCGGATGGATTTAGATTTTTTGAGGTGAAGCATGTTCATTAATTCCAGGTTGGACATGGCCTTGTATGTCAGGCACATGTCACCTCTGAGCAGGCGGTAAGCAACTGAGTAGAGCTGGAGCTCCTTCAGTCGGGCAGCATAGGACATATTTTTGAGACTTTTTATCCTTTTGGTGAGGAAATTTTGGGGCCTTTCCAATTGCTGCAGGTGTCGGGTCAGATACATTCCAAATGGGGCGTTGTACTCAATCATCGGTCTGATGAGTGATGAGTACAGGGGAATG